>NC_065518.1:11094066-11102389 GCF_006386435.1 Epinephelus moara | reverse complement strand
GTCCAAATACTTATGAGCCCTTAAAGTCGGGGGACTGTGTGAAGAAATGGTTGTAATTCCTACACGGTTCATACTACATTTTTGAAAAAAGCCTTAAATGAAAGCTGAGAGTCTGCACTTTAAGCAGGTATTCATTGTTTCATTTAAAACCCATTGTGGTGGTGTACAGAGCCAAAATGACGACAACTGTATCATTGTCCAAATAATTATGGACCTGACTGTAAATGGACATTTGGGGGGTGAAATATTCCTTTAAATTGAAAATGAATCCACAAATACATTGAGACCAGTGAAAGAAACTGGAGTCTGTGTCACATCTCAGACCAACAGTAAAAACAATGACTAACCATGTTGCCTAATTTTAGCTATACTGTAGTCGCCATTTACTGTATGGCTATAGTGGGAATAATAAATTACAAATACAGGCACTGAACATCAATCTGGAAAGTCAGTCTGGGTCTCATCGGACCACTTTGCTCATTTTCTCTGACATTAAAAACACAATATAATTTTTCCCCCTTCAGGTAACGTTTCAATCGATCGTTTTCAGTATATTATTATTAATGTGTCCTCTGGCTGGAGCTGCTACATGAGTAACAGGGAACAGTTAAGCCACCTGATCTGGAGGGATGAAGTGGGGAGATATGATACTTTGGAGGGGAGAGATGGAGAGGGTGATTGGAAGAGAACAGAACATGGAGACAAATAGGGAGGATTGTAAATGCACACAAAAAAAAGATCCTAAGAGTCAAAGAGGATGAGAGAAAGGAAGACCAGAGAGGCAGAGTGGAAAATAAGTAAAATAGAGATAGGCAAAGGAGTAGGTCCATTATGGTTGAAGCGAGTTGATGGCCCTGGCATCAAGCATTTCTGTGACAGATTAAGGGTTAATGTCCAAGTGAAGGCCTTTAATAGAAGAGTGGAATACTTCCATCACACACACACATACGCACAAAGATGGAAATGTGCTGCTAAATGTGTGCTGCCGCGGGCTGAAATCAAAAGCGGTGATTCTGATAATAATACTGTAATTGCAGTGATTACTGCTTGTTCGCATATCTCCCAGCCATTACTCCTGTGTTTTGTTTTTTCTTTATCTACTCAACTGCGTAGCCTGCATTAAAACTCCTCATCCTCTGTCGCTGTCAGTGGGCACAGCTGGGGAGAAGATTTCACAAAGAAAAAAACACATCCTCTTGCTCTGGAATCACAGATGCAGACTGCCGCAGAAAATGTCATCAAAACCCCTGAAAGGGAGTTCTGACTTTTATTCTGTAGAAAATAATGGCAGGTTGATGGGTTTGTGGGCGTGTGTGTGTGTTTAACCCTACTGTGAGGATTGGCAGAACACCGTAGTTGTTGCTGTAAAGATATTTTTACAGATTATCACAGGAGAAAAAGATCATTTATAAGTGGACTTATGACCTCATTACAATCCAAATCACATTAGTTTTCCACACATATGCTCCTGCAGTGCCTATACAGCATTCAGTGTAGGGAATTTACCTGTTTCAGTTGCACCACTGGCAATATGGCCGCTGCTTAAAGGTGGCCTGTGATGCTTTCAATGTCTTTTTCTTATTACGGTGTTACAATTTGTGATGTTCGTATTAAACATGGCTTAAGTTTCAAATTATGAGGTAAATGCACGTAGAAGTAATCCCTGTGAGCAAACACCTCAGATGTCATACCACTGAAGGCCATGTTTACACGAAAACGATCTGCTGAAAAAATAATCATTTCTCATTTTTGTTTTGAAAAAAGTTCCGCACTCAGACGACAACGTTTTGATAACAATCGCCGTGCACAGGGATCCGCAACAATGAAAAATGCTATAGTATACATGCCAGGCCAGTAGTTGGCGGTGTGACTTTGTAATGAAACAACACACACCTGCACACATGCGCTTCCTTCTACAGAGCAGTGATGTATAAACAAACAAAATGGCAACTGCACAAATGTTTGTCTGGACGGCCGACGAGGTGGAGTTGCTACAATAAATCTACACTTTGCTGGAGAAGCATGAAAAATTCAATAGGGTGAGCAGCACAAACAGAGCTTGGGAGTCCGCCATTGTTGTTGTGATGGTCGACTTTCTCGCACATGCCTAGTGACTGAAACCGTAATGCACATGTGTGAAAAGTCTCGGTTTTCAGAGGAACTGCATATTGCAAGTTTACATGACAACGGAGACGGTGCTGTTTTCAGGCACCCAAAACGCTGCTGCCATGTAAACAATCAGCCAAAACGGTTGTGCCATGGTTGAAATCGTTGCCATATAAATAGGACCTAAAACGCTCTGTTTCCAAAAATATGGCTACAGTATGACATCATGATCATCTGCTCCTGGCACCTTACTGCAGGTGTTTACATAACATAGCCTATGCTGTAACATGTAGCTACATGCTAACGCCAGGGAAACGTCTTGGTTACCGATGTTGTTAATTTTGCACCGATTTCAGATCATATTCCTGCTGCAACATGTCTGGTTGTGTTAAGAAGCTTTTGTTTGGTGATTTTTCCTGGTAGAAAGTGTCGCTATTTTCCGTTACAGTCATTCCCCAGCTGCGAGTTCACTGCTAAGGTACATGAAGCTACATGCTAACGCCAAGGAAACGTCTTGGTTGCCAATGTTGTTAATTTCCCCACAATTTCAGATGACATGCCTGCTGCAGCATGTCCAGTTGTGTTTAGAAGCTTTTATTGGTGATTTTTCATAGTTGAAAGTGCCACTTTACTGCCACTAGACCCTAAAACCCTTACCAATCAGAGCAGACTGGGCGTTTCGGGAGGGGGGCTTAAACAGACAGGTGCCAAAACAAATACCCCTTTTCAACAGTCCTGTGCTGGCTTGGCTTGGTTTGGTTTGGGTCGTCAGCCCAGCACAGCAGGGATTTGCATTTCCATTACAACAGGGCTACCCTCTTGAAAAGTCCCCTTTTATTTTTGTTGCATGCGTTTTTCCACAGCAGGGCAGGTAAAAGAAGTTTACCTGTTTGAGGTGAGCTGTTTGCAGAGGTGCAGTAAGAGCCTGTTGTCTGCAGCTCAACATCTCACTGTGGCTGTTTCTGCTTTCACTTTCTTGTGAAAACGTTCCACTCTGAGACTAAAGAAATGAGATAATTTTTGTTTACTTTTTACTGAATATTCGAAGGCAAACTGTAAAACTATGCCACTTATGTTGTTGCAGTTCTATTTTCTTAAATTAATAATGAAATATATATATTTTTACTAATTTGTCATATTGTCAAAATAATGTTATTGCAAAAATACCCTGAAATATTATGATATTATTTTAGTGCCATATCTCCCACCCTTATGTTGGGCTATGAAAAACAAACTTAACCGTAAATGACATCCCCACTGCTTATATGTCCGCCAATATAACCCCTGAAATATTACCCACTGGAACTTTAAATAGAGATACTTAAAGTAAAACGTTGCAGTAACATCTTACAGTACTGGTATATTGTCATCCCATGCATCAATCTGAATTTCTTGAGATAACTAAAGGTGTCCCCCAGGGTTCCATCTTGGGGCCTATTTTGTTTTCTATTCTTATAAATGATTTGGATAAAGACATTCCAGCAAAAATAAATTTATATGCAGTGTCATTTACACACATCCACCCTCCATAATGTAGGCGGTGGAAAAGCTTCAGACTGCATTTCAGTCATTACAAACCGCTCTGCTGACTTTAAAATTGATTTCAAATGCTCAGAAAATGAAGTTTATGGTCTTCTCAAAAGCTTGCTCACAGTTGCATGATGATTTTAGCATCTTCACTTCTGACGGTAAATCCATTGAAAGAGTGTCCTCATACAAGTTCTTGGGTACATGGATAGTTGACAGGCTTTTCATTTAATGTATTGCTACTCTAGTTAGGAAGCTTAAAGTGAAGATTGGCTTTTATTTTAGAAATAAGTCTTGCTTGTATATGCATGCAACCTCCTCCATTTTACGTAGCCTTGATTCAGTGTACCATGCATCTCTACGTTTTATTACAAATGCAAAGTCACTTACTCATCACTGCATTCTTTATGATTTGGTGGGTTAGACGCAATTGACCATTCACAGACAACAGCACTGGTATATTTTCATCTATAAAGCAATATTGGTCAAACTTCCGGCCGACCTTTGCTCCCTTCTGTGTGTCAGCTCTGGTAGTTACCAGCTACACTCCTGCAGGTGGTTGCTTTTTAATGTAACCTGGATTTTAGATTTAGATTTAGAATTAGAAACACTTAAATCCATCGATGAATTTAAGAGCATTATGAAGAATGTGGTGACACAGACATGTGCTTATATTTCTTGAGAGGCCACTATGTTTGAATAGTTGTTGTTTTATTGTGGAATTTTGCATTATATATTGTATTTGTTGCATTTTAAATGTGTTCTGATTGGCTGCTACCTCAGTCAGGTCTCTCTTGTAAACGATTTTCAATCTCAATGGGACTTCCTGGTTAAATAAAGGGTTAATAAAAATAAATAAAATCAACAACCTGAACTGCTAAAATAGCCATAGAGTAGAGTCAACACTAACAGAAACAGGACTGATTTGATTTCATTATGGTGCAAAATGCTTTCTGTTCTTCTGTCAGTGCAGTGTCCTTTCAAGTATACCACACCCACCAGTGTGTGAGGCAGAGAGACACAGTGGAACACTGAATATGTCAATGAGTGACCGGATGAATGAATTGATTAGTGAATGGATGAATGGTGGCGAGAATGAATGACCCAGTCATGTGCACGTGCGCCGTTATACGCTAATGGGTAAGTCATGGTTGCTATGGTAACAGTGCAGTGTGTCTGGGATGTACACAGTGTTGCTACATATTTTGTTCCTTGCAAAACGTTCACTCACTAACTACCAGCTCTGCATGTTTTGGGGTAAAGTGCACTGATTTGTCCAAAAAAGAAAAAAAAATAAAGTTGAACTTCTGCAGCAACTGTGTGAAATTGTCAGTGTGTGGGTGTGTTAAGGGGGAAGCTGCATGCCAGCTTCTACTTTATAAACTCTGCATCATACTCAACTGAACAAAGAGTTGAGATGCCAGGGAGGGCACACACAGACAAAGGTAACCAATAAATAAAAAAGGCAGAAGGGTTTTTCACAGAGAGGAAGTCACGCCTGGGATGCAGCACAGGGACACATGGGGTAAAAATAACCCTGAAGTTTCTATTTCCTTCTACTGTTGTCTTCTCCAGCTCGTCTCCCTCCTCCGCTGCTGCACTATTTTTAGCTCACGATGACTCTCCTACAGAGAGCGTGAGCGACTGTCTGCCACCACACCGCACGTGAGTCCTTCGCACGTGCACTGCTGTCCATGAGAGGAAGCTCAGGCGTCATACACGACGCACACCAGCACTGCCGCCGCTGGTGCCAACAGCAGTGGAAGTGAGAAGGGAGGGGAGGAGAGAGAAAAGAAAGACGGTGGATAGACTGACAGTAATTTAGATAGATATGAACAATTTGATTTGGTTTTTGGATGTGGTGTCATGTGCTTTTGATCTGCTGCAATCTGTTCACAGGCACCTTCCCAAAAAGGAGTTTTATTTTACAGGTTGAAAAAAAAAAGGAAGTAGGAGGGTCATTACCATCTGCACGTGTTTTCTCGAGCATGAATGAGACATCTTATATTTGGTTTGACTGCAGGAAGTGTTGCTTAATGTGAGTCCACTACTTTGGTCCAGATTGAAATATCTCAAAAACTTTGGGTGGACTGCCAAGCAATTTTGCACAGACATGGATCGTCTCTAGAGGATGAATGACAATGACTTTGGTGATCCTTTGACTTTTCCTCTAGTCCCACCAGCAGGATGCACAAACACTCACAATGTAACGCTAGTAATACCCTGACTCCTGTTCTAGCACCATGAGGTCAAAGTTTCATTTTGCCCAATACTTTGATTTATGACCAAAGTCCTGCAAAACTAATGACATTCCCATCAGCCTCAGCTGAACGTTAGTGCTAATTAACAAATGTTAAAGGTCAAAGCTCACCCCACAGCAACACTTTCCAGCTCCTCCTGGGGGACCCCAAGGCGTTCCCAGGCCGAATGAGATATGTAATCCCTCCAGTGTGTTCTGGGTCTGCCAGGGCCTCCTACCAGTGGGATGTGCCTGAAACATCTCTAACAGGAGGCGCCCAGGAGGCATCCTGATCAGATGCCCGGACCACCTCAACTGACCCCTTTCAACATGAAGGAGCAGCAGCTCTACTCCAAGCTCCCTCCGGATGTCAGAGCTCCTTACCCTATCTCCAAGGCTGAGCCCAGACACCACATGGAGGAAACTCATTTCGGCTGCTTGTATCCATGATCCCATTCTTTCTTTATTCTGTGGGTCTTGAAAGATGAGTGAATATGATCAAAAATGCTGGCGGTGGCAGCAAATAAAAAATAATACTCTGGCGGGTAAAGTGTTAAGTGCTTTAAGATCCACTCATCACTATAGCACGTCATGCAAAAGAGACCAAAAAAACAACAACTGGCATTGTCAAAGTTGTCATATTGACATTTAAGTTGTGTTGATGGATTCAAGACGTCAACTTATTCCATGTAACAGTCAAGAAAACATTCCACCTTAAAAGATGCTGCTGACAGTTAGCACAGTGAATTTAATTGTTTTTGTCAGTCTGTATAGTTATATAGCTAACTGTTAAACCGGAAAGATGAAAAGGCAGCAAAATTTCCTTTCATTTTAAGGTTATAGTTGACTGATGTATGTAAACCTGCCACGGTAGGAGTGGTGGTTACATAACCTTTGAAACAAGCTACAACTCAACCAAGCGCACCTCGCACTACCAAGCCAACTAACGTTACGGCTCAGCTGGAGGAGCTCCTGCGCAGTAATTCAGTTGGCGGGTGTAGTTTGGTGGAAAGAAAATAGTTCCTACATGAAACTGCTCGCAACAATGTCTGATGATTATGGCCCTGATCTCACAGAAGGCATTTTGCAGGTTGCAAAATGTGAAGTGCACCACACTGCCATTTTCTTTTTTTTCCTTTTTTTTAATTGAATGCCACTGATAAAAAAAAAAGAAAATGCTTGGTGCAGCTTTTTATTGTTGCTAGGCAACCACACCATCACCTCTCATTTTTCCCCCCCATTAATTAGTATGTAGTTCCTGACATGTTGAGGCAGAGGGTACTTGCTGTAGCTCTGGTTGAGGGTGAGAGGCTGTCAGTAAATAGTTTGTTGGGCACAGGGAAACAGAGATCTGTGTGGGTACATGAGACCCTAAAAAAGAGGGTGGATCATGGAGAGTACCACCAGTTGGTCCAGGAGCTTCTCCTCCATGATGGCTGTTTCCAGGCATATTTTAGGATGACTCAGAGGCAGTTTGACAACCTGCTGTCTGTCATCAGGGCGTATAGCTCTGGGCCTGCCTCTCAAATCATCCAATTGGACAATAGGAAAAAAATGATGAACAAAAGATGACGTGGGGTGTTTTTCTGCTCTGAGTTGAAGGTTTTTCAACTCAAGGAGTTCAGAACGTTCCCGTAAAAACGCCAGGCGCTTAGAGCGCAGAAACGTGAGGTGCATTGCAACACAAAAACTTCTCATAAAATTCTCAAAACAATTACAAAAAGCCACCTCTAGCTTCTAAAACGCTTTCTGTGTGATCACAGCCTGCGTATCCTGTTCTCAGTTTAATAAAATCAGTCTCAATGTAATAAAATAAAAGAAAGTAATTGCAACCAGGTAATTTTGGTTTTTATGTGAATAAAAGCCAAATATACTTACGTTTCTTCACGTGAAGCAATTTCACCACAACAGCTTGAGGCAATCTGACTACCTCTGGAGCCATCTGTGAGAAGATAAAATAAAAAGCTGCTCTGCTGTCCTGTGACCAGGACACAATCTGCAGAGCTGTTCTGAAACAAATGGTTGGCTGAAGTCTCCTTTCTCCTCGGCATAAGCACTCCTGGAGATGCTCTGTGAGTGTGTGAGTACACATTAGCAAGTCAACGCATAATGAGTGTAATCTGACTTGTAGGGCTGTAGTCTCCTGGTCGATTATTTGGTCGATATTCTCTCATCCGACCAAAATCTCATTGGTCGAATAATCGCTGTGTTACTTTCATAAGGAGAAAAGTGCTACATCAATAGCTTTACAGGATTCTAAGGAGGTCTTACCTTTAGTTAACACTCATATATTAGATATGATCAATATATCCTTATTAACAGGCTATGTACCACAGTCTTTTAAGGTAGCTGTAATTAAACCTCTACTAGAAAAGCCCACCCTGGATCCAGAGGTGTTAGCCAACTATAGACCAATATCTAATCTTCCCTTTCTGTCAAAGATCCTTGAGA
>NC_065518.1:11085259-11093554 GCF_006386435.1 Epinephelus moara | reverse complement strand
AGATCATATTTCTCCTGTTTTAGCTTCTCTGCACTGGCTCCCTGTAAAATCCAGAATTGAATTTAAAATCCTACTGTTAACTTATAAAGCTCTAAATGGTCAAGCTCCGTCATATCTTAGAGAGCTCATAGTGCCATATTATCCCACCAGAACACTGCGCTCTGAGAACGCAGGGTTACTCGTGGTCCCTAAAGTCTCCACAAGTAGATAAGGAGCCAGAGCCTTCAGCTATCAGGCTCCTCTCCTGTGTCTCCATTAAGCCATGTTTAATGTGTGTTTTGAATCAAGTAAACGTTACAGCACTTCACACAGTCCTCCACCGCCGACTAGTGTTTTGGAGGTGTGACTGCAGAGTGACACAGACACACCACCGCAGAAGGGAAAATAACGTGCAGATTTTTTCACCCACGACTAATCAATTAGTTGAAGATTATGTACAACTTAAGTTGACCAAGATTTTCTTTGGTTGACTACAGCCCTACTGACATGCTACCTGTATGCTTAGGGGACCTATTGTGCCCATTTTCAGGTTCATAGGTTTCTACTAGAACATGTTTAAATGCTTTAATGGTTAGAAAAAACACTTAACTTTCCTTGCTTGAACACTTGTATTCATGTCTGAAATGCTCCGTTTTAGCATTTGTCTCTTTAAAGCCCCTCCAAAAAAAGCCCAGCCTGATGTCTGATGTCCAGTCTCCAGCAATCGTGAGGCAAAAACGGCGGGCAAAAAGCTTCGTTCTCATTAAATATAATTACAAAAAGGCGCCTCCAGCTTCTAGAACGCTTTCAGTGTGATCAGGGCCTATCTGAGTTACCTGTTCATGATTACTGGGAGGAGACATTGCTGTTGAGTTTCATATGTATTTTTGGCGCTTTGAGCACCACAAGTCGAGTGCCATCTAGTTCCATTATATTGGAGATAAGCCAGACATCTCTACGGCCGATATCTCCAACACTCAGCAACTCACAACAAAACAATCTAGACTGATAAACAGCCCTAAAGATAAGAGAAAAACAGGTATTTTTGATTTGGGGCTGAACTGTCCCTTTAAACTAAGATGAACACGGTCATCATTATAACTGCCAACTCAAAGCATCACTATGCATAAGTACAGCCTCACATGGCTGCAGACTCTTTGCCTTGCTTGAACCTGTATTGAAGCTGAAGTGAGGGGCACTGTCTGCGATCCTCTAATCTTTTTCGCCACATCTAGCAAATCATGATTTCAGATGTATAATCACTGTTGAGCTATCTGCGTCATTTCCCAGAAATCCCTCTTCCAGAGACTTTTTAATACAAAGAGTTGTTATTCACTTTTAAGCTCTTTGTGATAACTTGAAGTTTAGAGGGGCAGAAATTGAAACCGCAGTCTGTTGCACTACTGAAACAACAAACAAGTGAGCGTCACCTGGTGCTTAGAGATCAAGAGACACATGTAGAATAGTGACATTATTCATCAGCAACAAACACACCTCTCTCTTTGTGCATCACTAGAACATCAGAATAGGGAATTCTGAAGGGTCTAATTAACGTAGATGGTTCATTAGACCCTGCAGGGGTCATTTACTGCACGGGTAAAAATCTAACGAAAAGAAAACTTAGACTTCACTACTACATATCACATGAGCTTTAAAGTCTTTGTGAACTGTCCCTTTCTGCTCACGCTTGGTCTTATTTCTCAGGAACATTACCTAAAAGAAGCTGTATTCTTCCACAGTTGTTAGTTCCAAGCCGACAGCAGTGAATGCAGTCAAGCACTTCCTGTCTCAATGATGGTGGTGCAATGATTGTGTCTCCTTTGAAGAGAAACCCATCACAGCTCATTATTTCTTCTTTATAAATCCAGTCCTGAGAGTTCCTATAGGAGCCTGGCTGCTCTTCTCTGCACCATCTGTCTTAATTGTATGAGGTGTTTCTTTATGCAGGTATTTTTATTCTTGTATTATGAGTACACTGCGTGCCTTTAGATCCTGTGTCTGCCTGGTTTTTATGCTCTTGCTAAACCAAGAATAATATTCACTTCTTACTAGGTTGGTATTCCAGAGTCTCCTGTAAAGTGGACGTTTTAGCATACTGAAGACACAGCTTGTCAGTCTATGCTTAAGAATGCAGAGTGCTTTAGTGCTGGAGCCTATCCCAGCTGACACTGGGCGAGAGGCAGGGTACACCCTGGACAGCTCACCAGACTATCACAGGGCTGACACATAGAGACAGACAACCATTCACACTCACATTCACACCTACGGACAATTTAGAGTCACCAATTAACCTGCATGTCTTTGGACTGTGGGAGGAAGCCGGAGTACCTGGAGGAAACCCACGCTGTGAGCTGTAAATCATTACATTCATGCAGAAGAGAGAAGATTATGTTATTTCGGAGCGTAATGGTGGAAAGTTTCTCCTCCTCTGTGCCGCTGCGTCATGTTTACAGCTGTCTGTACCAAAGAGTGACAGCAAAGTAAAGAGCGCTCGCTCCGCAGCAAAATCTGGGGACCAGAACGTTCTCCTCTCTGACTTTCAAGGCCCTACTTTCAACCAAGACCACAACTGTCCCCTAACCTTTACCAAGCAGTAGAAATATTTGTGTTTTTTTTTTGGTGTAGTTACATGAGAAGATTGATCTGTTTTTTTTGGTTTTTTTTGGCTTTTTGCCTTTACTAAATAGGACAGTCAAAGGCCCTGATCACACAGAAAGCGTTTTAACAGCTGGAGGCACCTATTTGTTATTGTTTTTAATGAGAATGGAGCTTTTTGCTCACAAGTTTTGCGTTGCTACGCATCTTGTGTTTCTGTGTTCTAAGCACCTGGTGTTTTTGGAGGAGCGCCCTGAACTCCTCCAGTTGAAAAGCATCCCACGCCATCTCTTTTATTGTCAAGTTTACAGTTGGTAAACAATGGAGGAGAAACTGGTGGTAGCAGTTGCTAGATACCCAGAGCTATACGGCCCGACAATAGACAGCAGGTTGTCAAACTGCCCCTGAGTCATCCTAAAATATGCCTAGAAACAGCCATCATGGAGGAGAAGCTCCTGGACCAACTGGTGGTACTCCCCATGATCCACCCTCATTTAGCACGGTGCTCAAAATGTATCCAGTGATTTACAGACATCTATTTCATGATATAAGTTTATGGGAACAAGTATTTTTAAGCACAACAGCAACAAGTTATGGACTTGTATGTTGTAATTCAACCTTTGGCCACTATCTAAGATTGTTCCAAAGCCCAACATTCATGGAGGCTTGACCAAGACTGAGACATCCTAAAATTGCTTTGTAGTGAATTTTAGTCAATGTCTTTTTCAGAATATAATCAATAGTAGGGCTGGGTGATATGGACACCTGTCTTATACTAAACACGTTTCCCAAACAAACATAACATGCTAACGTTATTAGCACAAGCCTATGGCATTTTACATTGTATAAATTAGCCTAGCGACGAACAGAGATTTCCTCTGCTCATATGAAGCCAGGATAAATCACACACAAGACTTAAAATGCTATTTTTGTGGAGGCTTTATTGTCTTCACAATTTATTTTTTATTATCTGTGAAGTTAAAGTAAATAAAAGCTTCGTTTCCACTGAGGGAAATGGTTTCAGCTTACAGAAATAGACAGGAGATCTGTGTTGCGACGTTCAGTTACATGTCTGGGGAGGTGCACATCAGGCTACGGCTCTAAAGAGTGTTGCTGGAGAACTTGTGAGTAAGTGAACGGGGCGGAGCTGTGTGGAGACTGTGAAAGAGGAGAGGTGCACACTGGTATGAGTCATGTAACGCAACTTGACACTATATCGATATAAACTGTGTTGTCTAAATTTATATAATGCTTGAAAATACTTTGATTTAAATATGTAGTCATTATACCACATAGCCCTAATCAATAGTCAATGATCTGATTCAAAATCTTCTCCAATGAAAAAGTGCTTAAATCTCCTTTTTGCTGCTTTACCCACTGCTCTGATCTTCTCCTTCCTGTTGGCATACTGCTCCTAATCCACCCTTTGAAGCATCCACTGACAATTTCACAGGTAGGTCGACGTCATCGTATTTCACGACAGGTATTACAGTGACTAACAGTTTTCATCTCATGCTCATTCTCACAGCGCCACATCACACCTTCCTGAGCTCTTGGCGCCATGCTGTGTGTTCAGATAGGATGGGAATAAAGTTTCAATCATAAAATACCTCTACAAGTCTTTTTGCATTCAGGAGCTACGGTGTTCGTGATTATTTTGACCTTGTCTGGTCTGGTTTTTCTTTTGACAAATTTCCTCCAGTTTTATGAACATTTTCCAAGACATCATCAGTGTATGCCATCCAAGCCTCTATCCCATTTAGAAGCCTTGAAAACCAGCAGTGTCCAAATGGGGCGTTGACTGTGCACAGTTGAGAGCTTTTATCACTGACAGATACTTATCATGTGCTAGTAAAATCTGATTTCCTGTTCTCGTTTTATTGCTTAATTTAGCTTTGTGGCTCAAAACAAATTCTGAGACTTCCTTTTGGCTTTCCTTTTTACATTCAGTGGGCTCATCTATCTTCTTAACAACTCCAATCTTGTCAGCTTGTCAGTGTTAACTCTTGGCACTGTAGTTTCCTCCAGTTTGTTTTCCCTCCAGGCAACCCAAGGCCTTGAAAGGCATCCTTGTTTACAGACAGAGAATCATCTGTGTTGTTATAGTTTGATGTGCGTTTCTTCTGTTGACCCACTTCATTTCAACACAAGCTTTCAGGCCTCATATTGCCTTTATCTTTTCCTTCACCACTGCTTGCAGACGGTTATTACCTCTAATTGCAATTCCAGTCAAGATGAGTCCAAAAAGACTGAAAGTCCCTTTTTTCTTATTGTCTGGACTTTTTTCAGAACATTCATGAGGCTAAATGGTGTGAAATTTTAGGTTTTAAGTTCAGTTGATTTCTTTGGGGTCATTCGTCATCCCTGTATTCCCAGGCCCCTCATTATAAGAGATTGGTCAGGGTAATCCATCCATCCATCCATTTTCTAACCGCTTATCCTCTTGAGGGTCACGAGGGGGGCTGGAGCCTATCCCAGCTGACATTGGGCGAGAGGCGGGGTACACCCTGGACAGGTCACCACACAATCAGCCTAAAAGAGACAGACAACCTTTCATAGTTCGTTTGCCCCATAAGTGCGGTTTGTTTGGGCAGGTCCAACTGCAGTCACATGACACATTGTTTGGGTTAAACATGAGCATGTTACAGTCCTGGAGGATTATTAATGTGCACCTCCTCCTGTACTGCCTTAATATGCACATTCAGCACATCCAATGCATCAAAACATTGTTTTCTAGTTGGAGCTGCGCCTCGTTTTCAAACTGTATGGTTTGACTAAAATGAACAATGACAGCAATATAGTCCACGATGAGCAGCGCTAAAATCAACCTGCGTAGTTGTCCCTCCATTGTGACATTAGAAAGTGTCACATTTATCTTGCAAGTGTACTCTTCTTCAACATTTGGTTTACTTCCTGAATTTTTCCCACATGGAAATTCTGACCAATCAAGAGCAGCTTTCTCACACAAGGCATTTGATCTGGTCCGCTTGTAAATGCTGCCGTGAGAACATGAACCAACTCTAGGCAATTATACAACTGTGTAACAAAACTAGTCCCTGATTCAGACCAAAGCAAGACAACTCTAGGTCTGAAAGCACCCTGTAAACATTCATGTTCCCATCAGGATGAATCTTAACAACTTGAACCCTTAACTTGTCAGCTAGTGGCATCGTTACATTAAAATTTTTATTTGGGTGAAGGGGTTTCTGAAGCTATTGAACCATCCAACAAGCACTACAGTTGGAGCATACTGGTCCATTGAATGCACAATAAGTAATCTTCTGCCGATTGGGGTCTCGCAATTATAACAATAACAAAAGACAATGCAACGACATCATTGCAGTCAGTTTCTCCCGGTTAGAATCCCTCTGATGTTCATTGTTCATTCAAGTTTTACCAGAAGCCGAATCATCTGCAGAGGTCTCTTCTTTTCCAAAACAAATGGACCCAGTGATTTACACCAGCATAAACACTGAATTAGGCAGCTTCATGTTGAAAATCAGTATTTCTCCGATGCTGTTCGACATGTCGAAGATGAGCAGCTCGTCCACAACATGCTATTGTGTGCTCACTTTTTTTCTAATCCAGACTTTCAGGAGGTTTTTACGATGAGCGGAATTATCCACAGAGGTCTCTTCCTCTCCAAAACAATGATTAAAGCGGTTAAAACACTGAATCAAGCAGCTGACTAATATGTGCTCAAATTTTTTCTCTGATAACTTAAGTTTCACATGTCCAGGAGGTTTTAACCATGAGCCAATTAATCCACAGAGGTCTCCTCCTACCTGAAACAAAAAGAGCTGTTGATTTAAACTAGTAAAAAACACTGAATGAAGTAGTTTCATGTAAAGAAATCTGTCTTTCTCTGATGCTGTTTGGCACAGTAGGGGCTGGAGCTGAGCTGCTACAACTATTTTCTCAGGCTGTTTCTCTGGTGACTTAAGATCCAGATGTCCTTTCACATCTTTACACATTACCCACTGCACGTGGGTAATGTGACTAATTGCCTGATGAAGGTCTCGTCACCGAAACGTTGCAGCATTAAAATCATTACTTCTGCAAGTTAGACACTGCACGGGAGTCTTTTCTACAAGTTTTATTCCTCAAGTCCCATCTTCTACATCCACATGCAGCAACAACAAAACAATTTTGCACCCGAGCATCATTTTCTGTGAAGCCTGTGGCGTCCGAGCACTCCGACAATCTTTTGTTGCAATTTTCTAAAATGTTGCCCATCTTCCAATCAAGTGATTCTTGTACGGTAAGTTTTGTATCCTAGCAATTTACTGCAAACAGCTCACCTCTGATATCAAGGTAGAAGTTTTTTCAGAAGCAAAGACACAAAAGATGTTAAAGTACATTAGCCATCACACATCCAAGCTCTTGAAGAGGTGAGTAGACCAATAAAAATGACAGCACTTAGCAACAACATCCTACAGTATCTCTGAATTCAGGTCACTGGCTCTCAAAAGGATAGCAGGACAAGCTTCAACACACACTGACATATAAAAGAACCATTAAATGTACTTTCCCAGTACCGGGGAGAGGTGTGTGTGTGAGTGTGAAAGGTAATGGCTATTGATTCACCACCTTTTCTCTGCTTTGCTCTGCAGGGATTCTTCTTTCTGTTTCCCTCTGCAAGAACTCAACTTTTAATTGACACCTTGAGTCAAGGAAAAAAAAGACTGACAACAAAAGGCTGTGTGTGTAAGTGACAAGAGACGGTGTGTCAATACTTCTGTGAATGAATGGGGCTGATTAAATGTACTGTGTGAATGAACGTTGCAGTGTATCTCTGCTGACATCTAGTGGTCCAACCACAAACTGCAGACTGGGGGGCTCACAGTGAACCTGGTGGTAGTTATGATGATATGATCACCACCTTGACAGTAGAAGCACTGATCCATATAAATGTGCACATTCAGGTCATGTTACCGCAGCGCTCTTTTCCTCGTGTTAAATTAAATATATTTTACACATCGCAAAATGCATCCTGTGCAGCTGCATTAAAATGCATGGGTAACTATGTAACCCTCGGTTCTGGTAAATCTACTGCACTGTTGGAAGAAGTACTCACACCTTTTACTTCAATAAAAGTAGGAATACCACAGTATTAAATGACGTTGTTAATACTCTGCCTTCTACCACAGGCCTGGCAAAGACACTCAGCCACAAAAATGGTTCCCTCTCTGGAACAAAACTCAAAAGACCAAAAGAAATCGACATAGATAGAAGTAATTCTACTTAAAGTTATATTCCTTATGTCTTCATACACCGATCAGCCAAAACATTAAAACCACTGACAGGTGACGTGAACAACATTGATCATCTTGTTACAGTGCAATGTTCTGTTGGGGAACCTTGGGTTCTGGCATTCATGTGGATACCGCCTGACACGCTCCACCCAACAGGACAGTGCACCATGCCACACCACAAAAATTGCTAAGGAGTGGCCCCGGGAAGGTGACAAAGAGCTCAAAGCGTCGACCCGGCCTCCACATTCCCCAAATCCCAATCTGATCAAACATATTTGCAGTGTTGGGCAAGCTACTTGGAAAGTGTAGTGAGCTAAGCTACTAGTTACTCTAATATTAAATGAAGCTTCACTACATCAAAGCTATCACCCTCAGAAATGTAGCAAGCTAAGCTACAGCAAAATGAAAGTAACTAGTGCAACTACATCCAAGCTTTTTACTAAATTGAACCAACTTCGTGCCAAGT
>NC_065518.1:11073872-11084145 GCF_006386435.1 Epinephelus moara | reverse complement strand
GGGCCGACTCTCACTTTGAGATTGGAGAAAAAAACGCCCCGCTGCTTGTACTTCTTTCAACCAATCACAATTGTTCTGGGCGGTGCCACAGCAATGGTGCGCTTGCAAAAATATTGCTGGGGGGAAACAGGTTTTGGTGTAACACGCCCACAAAAATATCACCTACAGGACGCGAACCATGGCAGAAAAATGGCTACATCCCCGCAAGATCAAACACCGCACAAGTTAGTAAAGGACGTGTTGAAAACGGTTGAAAACTGCTACACAACCGGAGGTGGTAGGGCGGGACTTCAGCGGGTGGCTCGTTCTGCCCAATGAGAGGCTGATCTATGCAGCGAACTTCCGCCCACTCAGACTACATTGTACATAGTCTCTATATACAGACTCTACATTCAGTGAATGTAGAGTCTGTAGGCAAACCCCGGAGGTCTTGCCTCTGGAAGAAGAGCAGAAGAGCCCTGGTTTCTGGTTGTAGGCTGTTTGTAGTCCGCGTGATATTGACCAATCACGTTTGAGCCGGCTGCAGTTGTTGCCAGGTTAAACGCTCCGTGTGGTGAACTACCTAGGCGGAACATAATTGGCGTCACTGCAAACTCTGAATCCATTGCAATGGTTCAGCATATTTACTTATATATAAGCGGAAGTCGGAAACGGAAATTCGCCTCCTCCGCCCAAATCAAACTGGAATGCGAAAAATTGGGGGTCTGCCCCCAGAGGCTGTATGTGTCAGACGCCGAATATAGCAGATGGGTTCCGAGAATACTTCGTACAAGACTCAAAAGATCTGAAGCTCACTGCCACTGACAAGTGCTGTCGCCATGAGAGGGTTTACTTGGTCTGCAACGGTGTTCGGGTGGGTGGAGCGTGTCAAGTAGCGTCCACAAGAAAACCAGGACCCAAGGTTTCCCAGCAGAATGACAGTGGGAGGTGTCCCAATTAAATATCTTTTTAGCAAGTCTTTGATCCGACATCTTCACAAGTCTATTCCAAAGCCGAAGCATCTGACATTCATGTCTGACGTTTGGAGGTCATATCCCCGCTTCTGGTCCAAACTGGAGTAAATTTATGGACACACAGGAAGGATCGAATCGCTTTATAGGCTAATGCACTGTGTTACAACAAAATCCCAAAGACCAGAGGCATAGTCAGACACAGGACACACACATGCCATTTCAGGATTTATGTTAGCCTTTATTACATATTTCTCATATGTGATTCTTGATTTTTTGTTGTTGTTTTTTTAAATCTGTGCTATATAAATAAACTTGACTAAAGTACATCACTTTAATGTTGCAGCTGAGAAAGGTGGAGATCATTTTAATTACTGATATAAAAAGTAAAATATTTCCCTCTAAAGTGTAGTTAACAAGTGTAACAGGAAATGGAAATACACAAGTACCTCAAAGTTATAATTCAATACAGTTCTTACAGTAAAATGTATTTACTTCCTATCACTGTCACAGTGTTATACATAGCCCACTGAGCATCTCTTATTTTACAGTATTTTTGGAAGCAGTTATTCTGGTATATTTCAGCATTTTTATCCTGTTTAAGTGAAAACAAGTCACTTTTCACCTGAGGTTAGGTGTGAGCCAATTAGCGCCCAAAATAGCACTTCTTCTCTGGGTCGAAACTCGGGTGAAATGTGAACACACAGGCATGGAACACACATTTTTTGATTGAGTGTGATTTACACTTACCGCTTACTCCAGTCTCCATCGTGAATGACGTCCATAAATCCACTTAAAATCGTCGAAAAAAAGAGGCTCCTTGTGACGCCGAAACTTCACTGGGAATCTTCACGTTTTTAGGTTTTCTTCAGTATTAAAGTAATGTCGCGATAAATATCTGTATACCAAGGGGTAAATTAGAAACAGAAACCGCTAATAAGCAATTCGGCATACTTTTAATAGTGCCATGTTGCCAAAATGTATATAAATATGGGTTAAACAAGTTATAAGCTACAAGTTGTAGCCCAAGGCTAACTGACTCCATAGCAACAATCTACTTCCGGTATATATCCGGTAAAGAAGCCGACTGTATTTTATTTACCTTAAGGTGACATTTCAGTTTGTCATTTGTCTTTTTTGACAAAATGTGGAATCTACGATGTCTGATGATTTTATACAGTTTTTTTCTTTACTTTTTTTTTTTTTATTCAATATAAATATTTTTTAAACAGTAACATACAACATAAAAGATTTTATTTTCATATGTTTGATTTTTTTTTGTACAGATTTTCACACACAACCATCTCTAGGGTTTACAGAGGATGGTCCCTAAAAGAGAAAATATCCAGTGAGCAGCAGTTCTCTGGGTGAAAATGCCTTGTTGATGCCAGAGGTCAGAGGAGCATGGCCAGACTGGTCCAAGATGATAGAAAGGCAACAGTAACTCAAATAACCACTGGATACAACCAAGGTCTGCAGAAGACCATCTCTGAACCAACAACACGTCCAACCTTGAAGCAGATGGGCTACAGCAGCAGAAGACCACACCAGGTGCCACTCCTGTCAGCTAACAACAGGAAACTGAGGCTACAGTTCACACAGGCTCACCAAAACTGGACAATAGAAGATTGGAAAAACGTTGCCTGGTCTGATGAGTCTGGATTTCTGCTGCCACATTCAGATGGTAGGGTCAGAATTTGGTGTAAACAACATGAAAGCATGGATCCATCCTGCCTTGTATCAACGGTTCAGGCTGCTGGTGGTGGTGTAATGGTGTGGGGGATATTTTCTTGGCACACTTTGGGCCCCTTAGTACCAACTGAGCATGGTTTAAACACCACAGCCTACCTGAGTATTGTTGCTGACCGTGTCCATCCCTTTATGACCACAGTGTCCCCATCTTCTGATGACTACTTCCAGCAGGATAACGCACCATGTCACAAAGCTCAGATCATCTCAAACTGGTTTCTTGAACATGACAATGAGTTCACTGTACTCCAATGGCGTCCACAGTCACCAGACCTCAATCCAATAGAGCACCTTTGGGATGTGGTGGAACGGGAGATTCTCATCATGGATGTGCAGCCGACAAATCTGCAGCAACTGTGTGATGTCATCATGTCAATATGGACCAAAATCTCTGATACTTCTTCAGATTAGAATTTCATGTCTTCACCCATTCAAACATAATCGCCTTGATAAGATGTCTGGATATTTTGAGTGAAAGTGTGCAAAGATTTCATACTGTTTCATATCCTGACACTGGGCCCTTGAGCCAATCAGAAACCCAGCGCTTTATAAAAATTTCACATTTCTAGTATCTGAATTAATTATCTCCATAGAAAGGAGTGCTGTGACATGTAATTTAGTGCAGTCAGACCCATTCACCACCGCTCCCATCTGCCCCACTTGGACTTTGGTCATCTTAACTTTTGCTCTTGTCCCGCCATGTTTCCCCCTGATGCCGCTGGGTGCCAGTAAACTATAACGCCAACTTATCATGCTGATGTAAAAGGACACCTTTTTTTTGTTGGTTTCTGACTGCCCAAACACTGGATTTCGAGATCTTCGGAGAGAGACCGGGCTCTCCTGTGGGCTCCAGCAACACTAAACCCCTGAGCTTGCCTGAGAAGGACTAAATGCACAAACCTGCTATTTTTAAATATCCCATGGAGAGAGACTCTCACTGCAGCCTGTTTTATTTTGTTCTGAAAATGTCGGCGTGCAGCCTCGTTCTGTGGACGCAGACTGAAATACAGTGAGTGCTGGACGGAGCAGTGAGTGACAACAACCCCGCCCACATTTAAGAGTGCTGTTTGCAGTGGAAACACTAGGGTCTAGGTACCATGTCTGAAGGGTTACTGTTGGTTCCAAAGGTACCATACTGAAAGTGTTTCCAGTTCTCAGGCTGAGACAAGCTGACATCACTCTCAAAATGTTCGGCTTCTGTGCTCCTGACCTTTCAACAAACAAATGATGACGCAGACATTGTACGGTGGTTACGCCCCCTGTGGGAGTGCATTGGTAATAACTTTATTGCAAAAATACAGGTTCCCTCTTTCCCCGAGCAACACCACCCCAGAACTGACACACACAGTCTACACACACCCACAAACAGTAAACCATCTGCACTCTCCAAACCTCTCTCGTCTCTGACCATCGCATCATTCACGCACTTTCATCCTTTAGTTTACATTCATTCGCTCTCTTTCCTCCCTGTCCTCTTCCTCGTTGCTCTCTTTTTGCATTCCATTGGTTGAGACAGTAGTTAGATGCAGAACAACAAAGTTCACCAGCAGCATTAAAACGTGAGATCTCCTCCACCTCGCCGCGTCTCTGCCAGAGTCCGTGAGAGCGCCCCCGCGGGTGGGTGTGTCTGCCTCCTGACTGTCTCTGATACAGGATCGTGAGGGAAGGTTGATTTGCATAGCGGACTCATGCGCTACAATTGGCTACATTCTCCCACATCCAGAACCCAAAATAAACAAACAAACAAACAAAGAAAAAAACAACAAAATCTGAACCTAAATGAAAGTAAAAACAGCAATGTTAAATACGCTCTCTGAGTTAAGTGCCAACCTTTGGTTTAGTTACAACGATCAATCAACATCAGTAAGTTCTTGAACTTTACATTGGCCAGTTGTTGTATAAGGAGTTATTTCATATAATATTTAATAGAATAAAGCATATAATAAATGTACTCTACACATGTCAGAATGCTCCTCAGTAAAGGGGGTGAATTAACTTCATTACTGTGTAATAACTGTTCATACAACTGAGAAATGGTTGACATCTCTGAAGAAGATAGCTCACTGGCTGAAAATATACCTCTAATACATATATATCATATAAAGCATATTCATATTAGACATGTCACTGTCCCAGGCTGAAGATGAGCATTTTCTATTCACATCTGAGGTCTCAAAACCAGTTTCAGTGGGAGGGGAGAAATCATAAAGTGTGAATTGGTAAGTGCCACTGAAGTTCACTTGAGGCCTTTAAGTGAAACAAACGCCATCGTCGACTTCTCTCCGGCTGCCTCTCGCTCAAATAGCCTTCAGAAAGTGCACTTCTGCCGTGTAACCTTGTAAAGCACACTTGAGTCAATCCCTTTCTCTTTTTTTTTCATTGACAAAGCCTAAGAGAAGGGTTTCCTAACCTACATACTCTCGTCCCATCTCGACTTTCCTCCCCTGTCGGCCTATTTCTGGTGCTACTGTTTCCTGTTTGCAGGCGTGAATTCAAAAGACAGCAAGGAAGAAGGAAAGGAAAGAACAAGGAGAGAAGCAGAGAAAAAAGGAAGCGCTTTTCTTGTTTAATCTCCCGGTAGAAACGGGAGAGCTGTCATTAGGTCGGCGAGCGGTTTTTGAGAGGGAGAGGGGAGGGGGGCGGAAACTCCAGCTAGACACTTGTGAAGTGCACTCCACTCCTATTTGAAATGCAGACATGAGGAAGTACCACTTTAAGTTTATCAATATTCGTTAATTATCATTATCAACATTCCATAAGGTCTTATTAATTAACATACAGGTTTCATACATGAGTTTTTCTGTACATGACTTTTAGTTATTAGTGAGTTCGGTCTCGGGCGGGTTTACTGTGCGCGCACACAGGAAGAAAAAAACGAACCCAAAAAACAAAGAGAGAAAAAAATATGGCTGTCCATCTGAAACAGACCCAGTTCGGCTATGTGTGCGTCCAACAGGAAATGCCCGTGAAGAAAGAGGAAGAGGCATGGCTACTTGGTAAGAGTCTCCCCCTGAGCTGAGGGTCCTGTAGGATGGAGGACGAGTCTGCCGAGAGCTCAGGTCCCAGTCGGACCCGGCCAAGTGAGCGACCACGCCGACAACACCACTGAAAGCGGCATGCTCGCCAGGCTGCACAGGGAAATCCCTCTGAAAACTCAGGGGGAGACAAGATACAACAGTCCCGGGAAGTAGGGGGGGAAGGTTGAGGTTGTAGTTGGGGGTCAGAGTGACTGCATAGACAGAATAGTAGGTCAAAAGAGGGCGGGAGGGAGGGAGGAAGGCAAGGAGAGGCTAAGCAGGGTGCTGCAGGCGCTGAGGGAGGCTCTACGTCAGTGCAGATGTGCATGTGTGCGTGCATGTGTTTGCGTGTGCATGTCGTTTGAGGGAGAGGGAGGAGGAACGGGATCGGAGTTTGATCCTCCTGAGCCGATTCCAGGTCTGTCAAGGAGAGGCCCCGGCGAAGACCCCGGGTGCTGCTGCCCCGACGCGGAGGTGGACGCTGTGAGACATTAGTGAAGCAGAGCGGGACTCTGATCAGAAGACAGCTTGACCCCCGTCAGACACAGCCAGAAACTCCCTGCACCGCCCGACAGCTCCTGAGACAAGAGAGGAGACAGCAGGTCAGCAAAGCACAAAGGTGCACCTCGAATTCAACCATTTTGAGACACGTGTTAAGGTCCAGTGTGTAAGATTTAGGGGGGTATACTGGCAGAGGTGGAATATAATATAATAAGCATTTTTTCATGTTAGTATAATCACCTGAAAATAAGAAGCGTTGTGTTTTCGAGAGCTTTAAATGAGCCGTTTATACCTACAGAGGGAGCGGGAGTCTGCAATGTTGCACTGCCATGTTCCTACAGTAGTGTTTCAGCGTCAAGACAAGCGATAAGAGCGTCGGAAAAACACTGATTTATGAAATGTGAAATTGCTTTATCCAGTGTTTCTACATTTGTTTTGGACAGGAGCAGACCTCTGTGGTTAATTTGGCTCCAGGTAAAAACCTACTGAACATCTGGATCTTAAATTATCAAAGAGGAAACATGAGCACAGATCAGCACGAGTTGGGTTAGCAGCCCGTTTGTAACACGAAACTGCTTCATTCAGCAGCTGAACAATGAACACTGAGGGAATTCAAACCAGGAGAAGTTTCAGCTGGTTGCAATCTGCAATACTCACCGCTAGATGTTACTAAATTCCCCTAAATCTCACACACTCGTAGAGCATTTTGTCCCACACCTTGTGACAAACAAAAACAACCTCACTGAACAAGCTGTTTATTGCTGCCCCATTTCAGCTGGATTGATTAATTCTCCATGTCTTGTACAATTTCCTGTCTCTCATTTATCTTTGGAATGTTTGAAATTTGGCTAGAATTTAATGTAAAGTTATATGAAAAACAAAATGACATTAGCTGCGTCTCAATTCAGGGGCTGCAGCCTTCGAAGGCTGCATCTGACGACCGACTGCGTCACATCTGCGAGACCAAGGTTGTCCCTTTTCGAAGGCTCCTTCAAATGCGGCAGAGAAATGTAGCCTTCTTTCTCAGAATTTGGAGGATGCAACGGATGAATTCTTCGTGGCCCAGCCTTTCCCAAGATGCACAGCACGCCGGTGACTATAATATATTAAGCTAAGTTGACTAGCTAACGGTTAACTGTTGTTAACATTACTATTAGCTAAAAGCACACAGCTTAAACAATCTTAATTTAATACGTTTACCTGAAAATGGTCCATCAGCCTGAAATATATCAAACGGCGGTGAATCCTTTCCTCAAGTATTAAATAAAATATATGATATAACAATCTCTGGGTCCATGATTTTGGGCTAACTAACTTACTAGCTTACGCCTTCTTTCGTCAAGCGCAGCTGGTTGCTAGGTAACATGAACGCAAACGGGTCAGGGTGAGAACAACTAGTGATGCAACCAGGAAACCCTCCACAGACCAGACCGCCCCATTTCGAAGACCAATCGATTTGGCTGATGCAGTCTTCAAAGGACGTGGCCGACGTCAACCATGAAGGCCGCGTCCTTTGAAGGCTGCAGCTCCTGAATTGAGACACAGCTACTATGACAACACGCCATAACGCCTCCTCCAGATCAGGGCTACAACACTAAATATGTAGAATATAATGTAGAAAATTCACATGAAACACAAGAAGCAGTAACAACTGCAGCAACGTGTGTGCAAGAAATATTTTACCATCAGCGTTTTAGTGAGTATTTATTACAGTGTATGTTATATATAAATTTCGTTAAAAGGGTGGACTTTTATTGAACCAAATTAACTTTGAACCATCCACAAATTTAAGTTTAAAGAGCATTTGCTGTTTTGTACTGAACAAAAATAATTGAACCTACTTTTTAACAATACAATAAATATAACATAAAAAACTAATTATTAGCTGCGTCTCAGTTCAGGGGCTGCAGCCTTTGAAGGGCGTGGCTTTCGTACGACGTCGGCCACATCCTTTGAGGACCACATCAGCGGAACCAAACGGTCTCCAAAATGGGATGGTCTGGTCTGCGGAGGATTTCCTAGTTGCATCACCAGTTGTTCTTGCCCCGACCCTTTCCTGTCACCTAGCAACAAGCGGCGCTCGACAAAAGAGGGAGTAAGCTAGTAAGTTAGTTCGCCCTAAATCATGGACGCAGAGATTGTTATTATATATTTTTTATTTAATACTTGAGGAGATGATTCACCGCCGTCTAATAAATTTCAGGCTGATGGACCGTTTTCAGGTGAACATATTAAATTAAGATTGTTTAAGCTGTGTGCTTTTAGCTAATAGTAATGCTAACAACAGTTAACCGTTAGCTAGTTAACAACTGTTAGTTATCTCATCCATTGCATCCTCCAAATTCTGAGAAAGAAGGCTGCTTTTCTTGGCTGCATCTGAAGGAGCCTTTGAAATGGGACGGCCTTGGTCGCACCGATATGACGCAATCGGTATTCAGATGCAGCCTTTGAAGGCTGCAGCCCCTGAATTGAGACGCAGCAGTTGTATTGTGAAGGAAAAATGGTACAGCTGTTATGTTGTTTTTCATGTCTTGCATTTATGTTCATTTATATTCCTTTTGTCTCATCTTCTCTGGTCATGTGACTAATTGACGGATTGTTAAACCAGCAGAAACAATCTAACATGCAGCACTCAAAGCATTTACATGCATATTATTATCCTTTCCGGGATGTGACCTTTTCATTGCAGATTAGAAACCCTGTTATTCATGTCCCTGGATATTTAATGAAACAGTATCCAGGTTTCTGAGCATGTGCGTGCAGTTGTGTCTCGATTTCAGTGAATGATCAGAAACCTGGTTTATACATGCCACAGTACTTGAGCCGGCTTATCAAACCATGACGTAGTGTTTACATGCACAGAACAAAAGCAGGACAGGTGAATAAAGCCTCACATACTGGAGACCAGTTGCACAACTTTCTTTTTGAGTTCACCTCATATCCAAAACAGGCTGAAAATAAATCTGACAGGTTTTAAGGGTCAGTGTCTACCTGCTGTTTTGTCATTCTTCTGTTTTGTTTTTGCAATATCATTGTTTACTGGTTTGCTTATTATTTACGTGCCAACACCTCAGGCAGCTTGCCCCATAAATGTCATTTTAAACAAGAGCTAAAGTTGCATATCTATTCTGGGGAGAAAAATGTTTCTGTTGTCTGTGTTTCCTCTAAAATGTTAAAGAGGAACACCACCAGAAAATGTACTCATATACTCAGAACATTCCCCAGGGTGCTCTCAGTGTCATCTATAACGTATCTCCCAGTTCACTGTCTGTGGAGCAGCCACAGACTTTATACTTGATGACATCACAAATTTGACATTTAGTACGCTAGTTTTTGGATTTAGGAGACAGTGATGACAATGATCTGATTGCTTCAGACAAAGGACTCGTCTCTGTACTTGTTTTATTAGATCTTAGTGCGGCATTTGACACAATTGACCATCACATTCTGCTACAGAGACTGGATCACTTAATTGGCCTAAAAGGTTCTGCACTAAGCTGGTTTAAATCTTATCTGATCGTTTTCAGTTCGTTCATGTTAATGATGAATCATCTATGTACTAAAGTTTGTTTTGGAGTTCCACAAGGTTCTGTGCTCGGACTCTGTAAATCTCCATTGTTATGCGGATGATACTCAATTGTATTTATCGATAAAGCCAGAAGAAACTGATCAATTAACTAAACTTCATAACTGCCTTAAAGACATAAAAACCTGGACGGACCTGGACCAATTTCCTGATGTTAAATTCAGACAAAACTGAAGTTATTGTTCTTGGCCCCAAACAACTCTTATTGTTCTTGGCCCCAAACAACTCAGAGACTCTTTATCTGATGACATAGTTTCTCTAGATGGCCTTGCTCTGGCCTCTACCACTACCGTAAGAAACCTCGGAGTAACATTTGACCAAGATTTGTCATTGAATTCTCATTTAAAACAAACCTCACGGACTGTCTTTTTTCATCTGCGTAATATTGTGAAAATTAGGCCTATCCTGACCCGAAAAGATGCAGAAAAATTGGTCCACGCTTTTGTTACCTCTAGGCTGGATTACTGTAA
>NC_065518.1:11072646-11073830 GCF_006386435.1 Epinephelus moara | reverse complement strand
ATTTAAGACTAGACTTAAGACTTTCCTCTTTGATAAAGCTTATAGTTAGGGCTGGCTCAGGCTTGCCTTGTACCAGCCCCTAGTTAGGCTGACTTAGGCCTAGTCTGCTGGGGGACCTCCTATAATACACCGAGCACCTTCTCTCCTTCTCTCTCTCTCTGTCCTTTGCTAACACCCACGTCCTGTTACTGCATCTCGCTAACTCGGCTGTACTGCATGTCACTAACTCGGTTTCCCGGGGTGGGGGAGCCCTTCTGTGCAGAGTTTGCATGTTCTCCTCGTGTCAGCATGGGATTTCTCTGGGTACTCCGGCTTCCAAAGACATGCAGGTTAACTGGTGACTCTAAATTGTCCGTAGGTGTGAATGTGAGTGTGAATGGTTGTCTGTCTCTATGTGTCAGCCCTGTGATAGTCTGGTGACCTGTCCAGGGTGTACCCCGCCTCTCACCCAATGTCAGCTGGGATAGGCTCCAGCCCCCAAGGCTCCAGGCTCCCAAGAAATAACCTGCTACCAGGAAATACTGTGACCGTGAGGGGGGTTATAATTCAAGGGGATTATTTAATATCAAAACTCATAGTGTGCGTACAACCAGAAAAAAGTTTTTGTATTTCAATATGAGGAGTGAAGTTATGGAACAGTTTGAATGTGGAGCCAAACATACACCAATTTAAAATAAGGTATAAAGACATGATACTCAGGAAGCACAGGGCTGAAGAAGGGGTTTGAGATTCACCAGTTGTTCACAGGGATTACTGTTTACTTTCTCTACTTATGTACATACACTCACTGGTCACTTCATTAGGTACATCTGTTCAACTGCTCCTTAACACAAATACCTAATCAGCCAAACACGTGGCAGTAACTCAACGCATTTAGGCTCGTAGACATGGTCAAGACGACCTGCTGAAGTTCAAACGGAGCATCAGAATGGAGAAGAAAGGTGATTTAAGTGTCTTTGAACGTGGCATGGTTGTTGGTGCCAGATGGGCTGGTCTGGGTATTTACTGGGATTTTCACACACAACCATCTCTAGGGTTTACAGAGGATGGTCCCAAAAAGAGAAAATATCCAGTGACCTTGTTGATGCCAGAGGTCAGAGGAGAATGGCCAGACTGGTTCAAGATGATAGAAAGGCAACAGTAACTCAAATAACCACTGGTTACAACCAAGGTCTGCAGAAGAC
>NC_065518.1:11000554-11072401 GCF_006386435.1 Epinephelus moara | reverse complement strand
TGTCACAAAGCTCAAATCATCTCAAACTGGTTTCTTGAACATGACGATGAGTTTACTGTACTCCAATGGCCTCCACAGTCACCAGACCTCAATCCAATAGAGCACCTTTGGGATGTGGTGGAACGGGAGATTCACATCATGGATGTGCAGCCGACAAATCTGCAGCAACTGTGTGATGTCATCATGTCAATATGGAGCAAAATCTCTGAGGAATGTTTCCAGCACCTTGTTGAATCTATGCCACCAAGAATTAAAGCAGTTCTGAGGCAGAAGGGGTCCAACCTGGTACTAGCAAGCCAAGTGCCATCTAGTTCTATCATACTGGAGAGAAGGCGGATGTTTCTATAACCGGTATCACTCAGCAATTCACACCAAAACTGTAAATAGCACTACAGGTAACAGGAAATATATAATGACGAGTTACCTGCTGGTTTTCGCAAAAGAACCTGGGACTCTCTCTATGGACCTGGGTGCATCTGCATCTCGTAGGATGAGATCAGGGCTGATAGAACTGGCCTGGAAAAAGGCTGTCACCATCGAAATACAATCCTCCATGGACTCCCTGAATTTAATTTAACTAATTTAATTATTTTTTGCATTTATTTATTTATTTATTCTTATTTTTATTGTATTTATTTTTTTGCTTGTTTGTCTGTTACTGTCTTGTCTTGTCCTGCGGGGTTCATATGTCAGTAATTTGCATACTGTGAGTATCATCGTTGTGTATTGTGCTTTCCTTGTTTCCATGCTTTGCAAAAAGTTCAATAAAAATATGTCTTAAAAAAAAGGAGGAAAAATATATATTTTTTGATTTTGGGGTGTACCTTTAAAGAATGATACTATAGCTGGATAGATTTATTCTTTATATAGAAGAAAGTTGATTTCTGCTGGAAATTTTAACCTAATTTGAGACAGATTTGCCCAGAAACGAAAATAACTTTTGGCTCTCCACAGTTATTACAAATTAATGCACATCCCCAGGATATAGCTTTGTGCAAATAGGGGCTTAACCTACTTTCGTGCCAGATGAGTTTGCCAGAAAGCAAAATGTTTACCAAAACATTTAGAAAATATCAAGAAAAGACTTTTACTTTGCAATCCTGACCTAATTTCGAAATTGCTCTGAAACACTCATCTGGCACTCAAAGTAGCTCAACCAAGGAAATGTGTACACTCCTCCCAGTCTCAAGCAGATGAGTGTTTCTTTTTCCTTTAAAGATTACAAGTCATGTGAGCTCAGCGCAGTGTTTACCTGTGAAGCGGTGGAGGGAGGTGGTGATGAGAAGGTGTTGGTGATGAGGAGGATGGAGGAAGATGATAGTGGTGGAATAGCAACAGGGACTCAGAAGAGAGGAAGTAAGCAAGGAGAGGCACTGACATCAGCCTGCTTCACCTTTGAGAGAGAAAGAGGAAAGAGAGGGAAGAGAAGCAGAGAGAGGAGGACAGATTGGAAATCGAAAACAAAAGCAGGACAAAAGGGAGACAAACAGCAGAGGGGGAAGAGCACAGGGAGAAAAGCAATGTGTAAAGTGCCACGGCCACGGGACATCAGGCAGGTGCAGTTTAATAGCACGGCCACAGGGAGGCAGCAGAGCACAGGAAGTCACACTCACGAAGCTGCGGGTTGCAGTCAGGCGGCTGCGGCGCGAGGTCACCACTGTGCCGCTCAGGCTGCGTCCGATTCGTCTCAGGTTCTCCCCGTCATCAGGCTCCACCCCGAAACGCAGATCCCGCAACATCATTGGCTGCAGAGGGAGAAAATGTCTGTCAGGCGCTGGGAAATGGATCCAACTGACGACCTGCGAACATGTGAGGGGATTCTGTTGGAAAAGCTGCGTAGATGTTAACCTTGTTGAGGTAGGTGGGGGTGCTGGTGCAGTCGGCCCCGTACACACTCCTCTCCATGTCTGCGTTGGGGGTCTTGGAGCGAGCCTGCCCTCCCACCCTGGATATGAGCCTCTCGGATGGGCTGCAGCCTGAAAACACACACAGGAAGAGCTGGAGGTCAAAGGATGGATCTCTAAGACATTGAGTATTAATTCTGTTCCAGTCCTTTACTGAACATATTTCACTTCTTGTCCAAACACAAGATGCTGTTTTTATGGTTGCACCCTTCCAGAATATTAAAAAGTCTCCATGTCTTGTGTGTTAATTTTTAAACATTTTCCTGTTATTTATGTTTGGAAACTTTGGATTTTTGGCTGGAATTTTACATAAAGTTCTGCTTTTATTAAAGTCACGTGACAGCACACCAAAAGGCCTCTCAAAGGACAGGAAGGCTTAGCAAGAACAATAATACTAAAATGAGGAAAGTTCCCAAAATGTGTTGCAACAACCCATCTGCATCAAAATACCCCTGTTGCCATTCTACATATCAAATGTACAGGTCCAGCAGGTCGACACACATCACTACCATTTTAGTTTCTTTATAACGGCTTCCCATCAGGTTCAGGATTCATTTCAAGACACTCGTTCTCTTGTACAGAGCCCTCCACGGTCGGGCACCTGAATACGTCAGTGATCTCCTCCATCCATGTATCGTCAGTAGGTCCCTTAGGTCTTCTGACCAGGACCTACTGGCTGTCCCCCGCTCCTGGTGTGTTTCTCTTTGAGGCCTCAGTAGCCTGTCATTGCCCCATGTATTAGGCGAAATTTATACCTCTGCGCTGAATTGACGCCATAGCCTACGCCGTAACCTGACATGCACCTCCCCAGAAATGTAACTACACGTCGCAACGACGCAGACCTCCTGTCTATTTCTGTAAGCTGAAACCATTTCCCTCAGTGGAAACGAAGCTTTTATTTACTTTAATTTCACAGATAAGAAACAATAAATTGTGAAGACAATAAAGCCTCCACAAAAATAGCAATTTAAGTCTTGTGTGTGATTTATCCTGGCTTCATATGAGCAGAGGAAATCTCCGCTTGTCGCTAGGCTAATTTATACAATGTAAAATTCCATGGGCTTGTGCTAATAACGTTAGCATGTTGTATTTGTGTGGAAAACGTGTTTAGTATAAGACAGTTGTTTTGTCAGTAAACTTTGTGAGTTGTAATGGAGCCGAATATTGTAACGTTACCTCTGTTAAATGTTGCTGTTGTCCCTGGCTTCATATGAGAAGAGGAAAAGTACGCTAGCCGCTATGCTAATTTATACAATGTAAAATGCCATAGGCTTGTGCTAATAACATTAGCATGTTTTTGTGGGGAAAATGTGTCCAGATAAAGACAAGTGTTTGTCTGTGAATGCTGCGAGTTATAGTGAAGCTGATTTGTGTGCTTGTGTTTGACATTGTCTCTATTAAGCCATGTTTAATGTGTGTTTAATGTGTGTTTTGAATCAACTAAACTTTACAGTACTACACAAAAACCCCTCCACCAACTAGTGTTCTGGAGGTGTAACTGCAGACACACCACCGCACAAGTATAAATGCTCACAATGCCATAGGCCATGTGCGAAGGGCCCTATTTGACTACGGATTTATCACCCTCCTTCAATCATACCGTCTCAATGTGGTCTAATCGCCAAAGACTTCTCACATTTTTTTCATCCTCATGCTACAAATGCTAAAAAAAAATCTTTTCACCAGGGGTTTCTCCAGGTACTCCAGCTTCCTCCCACAGTCCAAAGACATGCAGGTTAATTGGTGGCTCTAAATTGTCCGTAGGTGTGAATGTGAGTGTGAATGGTTGTCTGTCTCTATGTGTCAGCCCTGTGATAGTCTGGTGACCTGTCCAGGGTGTACCCAGCCTCTTACCCAGTGTCAGCTGGGATAGGCTCCAGCACCCCCGCGACCCTCAAGAGGATAAGCGGTTAGAAAATGGATGGATGGATGGATGGATGGATGGATGGATGATGAACAGCCCGTGATATCTTCAGAAAAATATGTGCAAATTCAACAGTATGTCTCAGTTTATCCACATTCAGTCAGTCGGCTACTCACTGTCATTACATGTGACTCTTTTCATAATTTCCCAATTAAGTGGAAACTATTGAAGAAGCAGGTGAAGTCATCCGCTGCCGTACAAACCATTTACAACCTGACGTTGCCTCAGCAGCAGGGTTGGTTGTTGGTTGACAATATTTTGCACAATGTTCAGTATCTTTCAATATGAGCACAGGAAGTATTCATTGTTATTTTAGAGAGCTGTGTTGTGGTCAGGGTGGAAAAGCCTCTGAGGCAGCATTTTACATGAAGTGTCTGCTCGCTGTTTATCTTGCTCCTGAAACCTCTCAGCCTTCACATGAGCATCAACATTAGGTGTGCTAAGTCATCTAGAGGGCCAAATTGGACCCTTTGGTGGGCAGGGTGTTCGAGACATTTGTGGGCGTGTACCTCCAGCGTGCTCAGGTGGGGTTGGGGCTTTATGTAAAGGTAGTGACCAGGTGCCAGACTGTAAACAGCAGGCATCCAAGAGACACAGTGCCAAAAAAAACTCCACAAATGTAGAGACACAAAATGCCAAACGAGTGAATCTAGCGTTGGCTTCTACTGTCACTTTCACTGGCGAGCTGGTTTACAAACATTAAAAGACAATTCTACACTGTATACCTTTAACAAGGAGAGAGTAAAATAGTTTTCCACAATTTCACAGTTCACACCTGCCCAAACAAACCGCACTTAGGGAGCAAAGTTGAGTTCGATTGAACCGAACCAAACAGGGCAGGTGTGAAAGCACCCTTACACAGAGATCGCGTTATAGGGCTGCAACAAAGTCCCTTATTCATGCTGCCTTACACTGAACCGAGCAATGGTGGTATCATGCTGCTCCAGTGTAATTTTAGACAGCATGCTGGCATCGCGGAAGCAAAAGAGGCGTGACATGTAACACAGTAGCGTTGGCCTCTAGTCTGACACATAACATACACATCAGGCAGCACTTTGTAAACAATAACAAATGGCATAACATGGCAATAACAATCATTTACAGTCACAGTTATATGCCGGCTGATCTCGTCCTCTGCTCAAAGGGTAAGGAGCTCCCTGACCTCAAAGTTTACCTAATTTGCATTTTTGGCCACTGTTCTTCTTCTGTGAGATAGCTGCTAACTGCTATCAGCTTACTTTATAAGTCTTGCTGGCTTAAAGGTGAAACAAGTCTGTCCCCCCATACTGTGATTATACTTTTTATACAGAGGTCGCGGGGGGGAGGCTGGAGCCTATCCCAGCTGTCATTGGGTGTGAGGCAGGGTATACCCTGGACAGGTCACCAGACTATCACAGGGCTGACACATAGAGACAGACAACCATTCACACTCACATTCACACCTACGGGCAGTTTAGAGTCACCAATTAACCTGCATGTCTTTGGACTGTGGGAGGAAGCTGGAGTACCTGGAGGAAACCCACGCTGACACAGGGAGAACATGCAAACTCTGCACAGAAGGGCTACCCCACCCCGGGGTTCGGAACAGGAACCCTCTTGCTGTGAGGCAACAATGCTAACCACTGCACCACTGTGTAAAAAGGGCTTTAGATGACTGCTGATTTAGAGCGAATGTTTCTGTATGAGTCTACTGAGGATACTGGTAACGATACACCTACACTTTTCATGTATTGTCATTGTAATGAAATTCTGAAGTTGTTTTGTGGTAGCTCTTGGCTTTGTGTCTGACTGTGTGTGTGTGTGTGTGTGTGTGTGTGTGTGTGTACCTGTCTTGCCAGCCTGCAGACTGGCCTGGTAAAGGGAGTCAAGCTCAGACAGCTCAGCCTCTTCGCGGTCACACGAGGGATCACTGTGTTGCCCTGGGGCATGCTGGGAGCTGTAGTGCCCTGGAGAGGACTGGCAACTGTAGCTGTAGTGCTGACTGGTCGTCTGCGGCCTGATGGGGACACAGCGGTCTGGGGGCGTGTCATACGGCGTCACCACGGCGTCAGGGCGGTCCAAACTCCAGGAGGACCAATGACGCGTGCCGCTGTCAGCGGCGGCTTCGTGCCTCGGCCAATGCTGAGCAGCACCAGCGGGGGAATGGGGCCGGGGGGGCTGCCACAGAGGCGTGAGAGGTTTCCTTTGCCCGGAGGCTTCCAGAGGGGAAGATGGGGGAGGAGAAGAGGACGGAGGGGGAGGGTGTGTGTGTGTGGGTTCAAGGTGTGTGGAGTGTGCGGTGTGTGTGGTGTGTGTATCCCAGAGACGCAGAGGAAGCGAGGGCAGAGAGATGGCTAAGTGCTTCCCCAGGGGTCTGACACTCACCCCCCCTGCCTGCAGCAACTCACACAGCCTCACCCCCGTCCCCTCCCTCCCATCCTCGCCTTCCTCCCCTCTCCTCCCCATGCATCCACCCTCCTCCCCCTCCCCTTGGCTGGAAGGGGCGCAAGGGTGAGGGATGCTGAGGGTGAGCGGGGGCCGAGGGGGAGCGGGCCGATAGGGTGGAGGGGGCGGGTCCGGGCCCAGAGCAGCGTCCTGGTTGGCCGTTGCCTGGTCCTCTTCCTCCTCCTGATTGGGCGTCAGCAGTACTTGGACCGGGCCAGGCTGTTCACTGGAGGACACAAGAGAGGGAGGGTGTCAGTCAGCCGGCAGCACGAGGCAAACAAAAAAAAAAAAAAAAAGCCCCCCCAAAAAAAGCGCTGCTCTGACGTCAGGTGAGTTACTGCATCGAGGGAAGGTCACAACAGCACACCAGGATAAACAAGCAAAAGACACACACACACACACATACACACACACTTTCATACAGAGCAAACAGCTACACAATGATGCAGCCTTGTGCAAGCATCGCTTTGTGTACGGGATTTCACAGCCATGCTGTTTATGAGTCAGGCACAAGCTCAGCTCCACTGACTGACACATCGCTGCAGATTCACCAAACTTAAACTCTGCGATGTGAACACACTCAGCTCAAACAACCAAACACCTGAAGACTTAAATCTGATTATCAAAACAGCAATCTACCCTCTGCTGCGCTGATGCAGTAAATCAACACTGAAAATAAATGTGGCTTCTACAGCCTGGTGTAATTCAGTCTCGGCGGGCCGCTATATTACTTTATTGATTTACATACATTGATATGTGGAGGATATGATATATGTTGAACATTAGTGGATCCTCTCTGCAGAGGTCCTGTACTCTATCTGTGTTGCGGCGTGTGTCGTAAACCCGTGTGTGTGTTGGTATGTGTGACCAGCAGGTCTGTAAATTTGTGTGTCTATTTTTAAAGACAGTGTGTGCAAACCTGTCCGTGTCTACGTGAGCTCTGGCCCCCATCCCCCACGTTAACTCTCCCGTCTCTTTTTCAGCCTTAGTAATTACCCAGCAGGCTTTGCAGCAGCAAGCTGTAAATCAGAGGCTTGTGTTGATCAATAGAGGAGAGAAGGAAGGTAATAAAAGAGGCTGAGCGCTGAGCTTTACCTCCTTCTCCTCCTCCTTACTGCTGTTAACAGTTTGGATTTATTCTTCTTTTTTTCTTTTTTTTTTTCTGCAGCTGTTTAAGCTGAGTTCTAATGAAACAGAGACTTAACCCGACATTAACACGACTAAGTCAGCAAATCCTATCAGTCTCTACCTTATAGTTTAAATTCAGCCAGTTCAAAGTGCTGCAGTAAGACTCCTTTCAGAGTAGAATTTAAGATTTGAAGGACCAAGTTTAAGGCACTAAAGGCTCCTGACTATATCTCTAACTTGTAGTTTCTATTTCTAGAGCCGTTGCTCAAATTACACTTCTGTATTTTCATACGCCCCCCACGTCCGACACAGAGTATTGAAGCGCTGTCTTGTTATACTGTCTGTATAACAAGACAGCGCTGGTCAAATAGGAACCAAGATTCTGTTAAGCGGCGCCATATTGTTTCCTGTACTGTAAAAGTAAAAAAAAACAAAAAACTGTTTGAACAGTAAAACTAGGCAGCGCGGATCAAATTTGAACCAAGATTCTGTTACTACATTGCCTATTTCTCACCTAAAATGTCTTCAGATCATATTTCAATGCACTGTTTGGCTGTTAAACAAGAATTTTGTGGGGAAAAAAGCGGCGCCATATTGTTTTCTGTATTGTAAAAGTTTTAAAAAAAACTGTTCAAATGGTAAAACTAGGCAGCGCTGATCAAACATGAACCAAGATTCTGTTACTGCTTTGCCTATTTCTCACTCAAAATATCTTCAGATCATATTTTAATGCACTGTTTGGCTGTAATACAAGAATTTGTGAAAAAGAAGCAGCGCCATATTGTTTCCTGTATCGTTAAAAGGAAGTTTAGAAAAATTTAGTTCGAATGGTAAAAGTAGGCATCACTGATCAAATCCGAACCAAGATTCTGTTACTACATTACCTATTTCTCACTCAAAATATCTTCAGATCATATTTTAATGCACTGTTTGGCTGTAATACAAGAATTTTGTGAAAAAAAGTGGCGCCATATTGTTTTCTGTATTGTAAAAGTTAAAAAAAAACTGTGTTCAAACGGTAAAAGTAGGCAGCACTGATCAAATCTGAACCAAGATTCTGTTACTGCTTTGCCTATTTCTCACTCAAAATATCTTCAGATCATATTTTAATGCACTGTTTGGCTGTAATACAAGAATTTGTGAAAAAGAAGCGGCGCCATATTGTTTCCTGTATCGTTAAAAGGAAGTTTAGAAAAACTGAGTTCAAACAGTAAAACTAGGCAGCACTGATCAAATCTGAACCAAGGTTCTGTTACTGCGTTGCCTATTTCTCACTCAAAATATCTTCAGATCATATTTTAATGCACTGTTTGGCTGTTAAACAAGAATCTTGTGAAAAAAGCGGCGCCATATTGTCTTCTGTATTGTAAAAGTTTAGACAAACTGTGTTCAAACGGTAAAAGTAGGCAGCACTGATCAAATCTGAACCAAGATTCTGTTACTGCGTTGCCTATTTCTCACTCAGAATATCTTCAGATAATATTTTAATGCACTGGCTGTAATACAAGAATTTGTGAAAACAGTGGCGCCATATTGTTTCCTGTATCGTTAAAAGGAAGTTTAGAAAAACTGAGTTCAAACAGTAAAACTAGGCAGCACTGATCAAATTTAAACCAAGATTCTCTTACTGCGTTACCTATTTCTCACTTAAAATGTTTCCAGAAACACATTTTAGTTTACTGTTGAGTGTCATTCGAGATTGTACCAGCTGGCTGCCATATTGTTTCCTGTCTCAAAACAGCCAAGCTTGCATTGCGTCACCTACTAGCAGTTTTATTGGTCTGATGTGGCGCAGTGCATTCTGGTAGTTGTAGGTTTGCTACCTCTTAAGCAAAAGTAAATGCCATAGTCCTTTTCCTCTGTTTTATCTGGTCATGTGACACCAGTTTCAAAATTATATGCATATTTTTACTGCATACACAGCCTAGTTTTTTTTAAAGACCATCTTTCCAGCAGTGACATACTTGAGTGATAACATAGCCTGGTTCCAGACCATAGACCCCACCCACTCAACTGAGTAGGCTTGCATCTCTGGTCTGGCATACTGCAATGAATTTGCGATTTATCTCGTCCAAACGATGGANACTGATTGGTTAGGGAAAAATCTAATTCCCTCCCCCTTGTAAATCGCCTTCAATGGAGGCAATGTCAGACTGAAGGTTCTGGGAGCTTCAGTCTGACACTCAGGCTAGTGATAACACTGACACCTCAAATAGAATTTTTTCTGTCTCTCTGTGATTTTATTGCATCAATACCTTTGTTAATTACATATTTATTTTATTTTATTTTATTCATATCGTATACCACTCGGGTTTATGCGTTTTCTTATGGTGTCATGGGATGCCTGGACCTCATTTCTTTCCTGCAAGTCTAGTTTTTATTCTTATTCAACTCTATTACATGTGATTAAATCTTTATCTCAGATTCTAGATGAGCTGCCTCACTCTTTTTAAATATTAAATACAACACTTCTTACAAAAACTTCGCCTTCCCCTCCTCATACAGCAAAACCGACACATCAGGAGGGAGGCGGGCTGACTTACAGTAACACACAAACACAGCAGCAAAGAGCAGAGACACAAAAAGCAAACCGCAGCGAAGGATCTGTAACTACAATCACACGGCAGCACACAGGACAGAAACACAGTGACGGACTGCAGCTTCACGGTGCACAGAGGGACAGATCGGCGGCACACAAAGAGCGGAGGGAAGCCTTCGCAGCACACAGCTACAAAGAGCAGCACAACAACAATGCAGGGAAGCAGTGAAGCACGGAGAAGCAGAGAGCGACTCTGTCTCCCTCTTTTTATCCTCGATGGCGACACAGAGCCCAGCAAAGCAGGTTTTTTTTTAACTGCACTGCAACAAACACGCAAACACAAAAGGAATAAGAAGAAGTTACTGTACACAGTCAAGTGTGTGTGCTTGAGAACACACATACGCACATACAGCAGGGTGTGAAAGTGCAGTGCTTGGGGTTACAAAAAAACGGGGTTCTGGGATTTTGGGGCAGCCAGAGCTGAAGACACACACATGAGGGTGTTGAGGTGTTTTTAGACAGCCAGCACCCAGAGGACACACACAGTGGAGTCCTGAGGTGGAGCTCAAGCTGAGGACACACACGAAGTGAGGGAGGGAGGAAGGAAGGAAAGAGGGGGGGGTCTGAGGTGGTTTTGAGACAGGCACCGCTGCGGACACATAAGGAGGGGACAGTGGTGGTACCTGCGAGGCCCCTGTGGGCGGGCGCTTCCTGTCTCCCGTTCCATTTCCTGTTCCTGCCTGCGTTTGATTGGGCCCCCAGTGCTCCTCATGCACGCAGCTACAGCCAATCCGCTATGAGCGTTAGCCTCATGCAGGGGTCTGAGCACAGCTGAGGATGTTAACAACAGAGCGGGAGATAAAAAGGAGAAAAGACAGAAAGATAAAACGACAGAGTAGCAGAGAGAGAAAGAGCGAGGGAACGGATGAGGAAGGAAAACAACAGAGAAGAATACCAGAAGGAAAGAGAGCAAAAAGATAAAGACAGAGACAAAATATGAGGATGAAAGAACAGGTGAGACAAAAGGAGACAGAGAAAATAGAAGCAGAGCAGAAGGAGTGGTTATGAGGGGGCCGGCATGCATTACGCTCCTCTACTCTAAGTCAATGTGTGTGTATTCTATACATGTATAGAGTTGCAAAGTGTGAGGACTTATTTTGGGCGTATTCTTTTTTTAGGTGACTGACAGTTGGAGAACTTTAATGAAATCATACATACAAAATATTAGCCACTGGGTTGCGAGTCCCAAGTAGCATTTTACTAAGAAACACGTTATCACAGAGCTAAACATTCAGTTGCATGTGGCGCTAGCTGCAAGTTAGTGCAGCTAAATTCAGTTCAGGAGCAGATTCTGGGTCAGTTTTGGATTAATTTAAGATTCTTCCAGACCTAGAGTTGTCTTGCTTTGGTCTGAATCAGGGACTAATTTTGTTACACAGTTGTATAATTGCCTAGAGTTGGTTCATGTTCTCACGGCAGCAGTGACAAGTGGACCAGATCAAATGCCTTGCGCGAGAAAGCTGCTCTTGATTGGTCAGAATTTCCATGTGGGAAAAATCCAGGAAGTAAAGCAAACGTTGAAGAAGAGTACACTTGCAAGATAAATGTGACACTTTCTAATGTCACAATGGAGGGACAACTACGCAGGTTGAATGAACTGCACTTAAAGGGCAAATTAGAGTTCTATTGAACCGAACCAAACCAAAACCAAACCGGCAATGTGAAAGCACCCAATCTATGATGTGTGTATCTTATCTCTTATCTCTTAAATTTGCTGTAGCTCTGATTTGCACTTTCTTCTCCATAGCTACAGCTGCTGGGGCTCATGGGTATCGTAGTATTTCACCTAAGTAAACCGATGGAAAAATCATTACTGAAATAATTCAAACTGATAATCACCAGCTAGACGCATTGCTAGAAAGGCGTTGCCAGCAAAACCATTGTTTTCTGATGGTGCGTGTCGCCTGGCTTGTGCTTCTCCCCTGCATCGCATGTTGCATTTTACGAGCAGTTTTCAGACGTGTGTAAAAGTTAAAAAGTTCTCAAAGTTCTTGCGCAATGCGCGGATTCACACCACTCTACAATGTTTGGCACGCAGTTTCGAGTTTGCCGACCAGCAGCTCGAGTATCTGTCTTTGCAGTCGGTGGCACAGCAGCGTTGACAGGCTACTACTCATTAAGTATAACCAATCAGATAGTGTTGTGGGCGGAACATTAAACAATCAGAGCCAAAGGTGTGCATTTTTTAATGAATTTATTATATTGGCTCAAAAAGACCTCATCACCGCTGCAGTGTCACAAACCGCAGTATTGCTGTGACGCAGTCATCGTCACAGCCCTAGTAGTGACGCGTCTCGGCGTGATCTGGCCCTGAAACTAAATTATGTAACTTCTGAAATATTTCTTCTCTTACAAATTAAAAGTGACATCCTTGTTGACTTCAATACACTCAGGCGTTTAGCACCTAAAGCCTGACTTAGTCTGATACGACCGCTAGCTTATGTACGTTTGCTAATATGAGGAAACTGAATATCGCACGTTTTTAGACTCTTCTCTACGTTCCTGTTCAGTAAAAGTTACATTATGTCAAAGTAGGTTCCTTTGTTTCACGTTGACAAGCATCGAGGATATCATTATAAGAAAAAAGGAAGTCTTTATAGTAGGGAAAATATTTCAACACCCAGCATCTCTTCCCACTTTGCAACTCTACAGTAAATGCACCAATGTGTAAACTTGGACTGTAGTTAGTGAGTCAAAAAGTCAAGATTAGATAAGTGAGGAGCAAAGTTGAGGCTACGTTCATGAAGCCACAGACACCAGACAGGGAAAAAGATTAAACTTCTTTTGGACAGAGCTTTCTATGGTGCGTAGCCTTGTGAACGCACCCTGAATGGTGTTAGTTGGTTACAAAAAAAGATGCAGAGGAGGACAACAAAAGAGCAGCCATCACCCACCCTGGCTTGGACTTTTGATTGATAGAGGCAGAATAAAGGAAGGTTGACAGCAGCTCTGTTGTTGTCGTTGGCTGTAACGTCCTCTAAAACACTGAGGCAGATTGTTTGGAGTCCGCCTGAAACCATCGATACGGACGTGGGAAACCAAATTCTGTTACGTAATCGCACTGATAGTGATGCCATCTGTTCGTTCGCAAGTCGTCCTTTCACTTCATCAAGGTCGAGTGTACTCTGTGTGTGTGTGTGTCTGTGTGTGTGTGTGTCAGGTACATGAGGCTGAACACACTAAAGCACACACAGTAGGACAGACAGGACACAACATAATAATCCCTGATATAGATTTAGGTAGTGCTGAGCTGGAGGGGAAAACCTGCACACCTGCAGTTCAGACAAGGCTCTCTCCCTTACACACATAGACACATATCCTTTTAAAATAGTAACACGGGCACAGAAAAATATAGTTTGTGGATGCAAGGACCAAATATGCATGAAAACACACACACACACACACACACACACACACAGTAACATGCCAGAGCTGTCTTGGTTGTAGTACGAGTGTTGGAGTACGACTGAAGTTTCATCTCATCAAGTCTATTTTTCTCTTTCTTGGTAAGAATTTAAATGTTTTTCCTTTAAGTCTAAGATAAGTCAACCCTCATAGCAATCAAGTCCAAGTCAAGTCTCAAGTCCTAATTGTGACTTGACTGATTTAGGACTGCAAATCCATAAAGTTAGGGGACTTGCCAGAGACAGATTAAACAAGACTAGGAGTGTACAGCCATGCTGGCAGCTCTGTCAGGCTGTACTTAGGCACAGCAAAGAGCTAAATGCTAAAATGCTGGTGTTTACCAGGTATAATGTTCACCATCTGTGTTTAGTGTATTAGCATGCTAACATTTGCTAAATAGTAGCAAAGTACAGTCGAGGGTGATGGGAGTACCATCATCACAAATGCAACAGTTCTGGACGAATTTAATTTTTGACCTCATGGTGGTGTTAGAGGAAAGGTCATGAGATCACCAAAGTCAGTTGGATTCGTCCTCTTGGAATCATAAATGTCTGGACAAAATTTCACGGCAATCCATCTTATGGTTGTTGACACACTTCAATCTGGACCAAACTGGTGCACCAACATAGCAATCCACAGAGCCATACTGGTGCACATGTAAGAAAGAAAAAGGGCCACAACATCGTGACTTTAAAGGGACAGTGGACCTCAAAATCAAAAACACATATTTTTCCTCTTACCTGTAGTGCTATTTATGAATCCAGATTGTTTTGGTGTGAGTTGCTGGGTGTTGGAGATATCGGCCATAGAGATGTCTGCCTTCTCTCCAACTAACAGAACTAGATGGCACTTGGTTTGTGGTGCTCAAAGCTTCAAAAAATACATTTGAAAAACTCTAACAATAATAACCCAGTTACCAAAGATGAATGTGAAGACTTGAAGAACTATTTTCTTTCTATCAAACTACACCAGTCAACTGTGCCACCACCTAGAAGGAAGCGTGCATCTATTCATGGACAAGAGGCTCGTGCTTGTGACAGTTCAAGATGTAAACACTCAAGTCCCAGTGAAACGTAAGTTGGAGTGTCTTTAGCTTCTGTACTGGGATGTATTTCCCAGTGAGACAGAATATTTAAGCAGTGTTGAGTAGGGATGTGCGCGATTAGTCGTCTAAACGATTAAACATCCGCCCCCTCGCTAGTCAGCACCAGAAATATTAGTCGGTTAAACCAATTAGTGTTTTATTCGTGTACAAGGCCGCTTAACTGTCATGCAGCTGCCCGCCACTAGTGGGGGCTACAGAGCCGTCAGACAGTAGTCCCCCTCCCCGCAGCAATGCTCGAGTAGACTGGAGTTTTAAAACAGCACGGTGGGAAATTGGAGAGACGTCCTCTCACAAAACCAGTGCAGTTTGGCGGTACTTTGATCTAGAAAATTAAAAAAAAACAACAAGGGAGCATGTAGGCTGTGTCAGAAAAAACTGGCATATAATCACTTGACTGGAGCAACGCGCAATTACATTCAACTCAAGCATTTGGATGTTAACCTGCACAGAACAATGGCTGCTGCTGCTAGCGATGATAGCCACACTCAGGAGACGCTGTGATCCCGCCCGGTCTGAGAAGATAACGCAGCTCATCACGACAATGACCTCGCAAGATATACTTCCTCTTAACTTTGTTGAGGGTAAAGGCTTCAGGAAGTTAATGGAATATGTTGCGCCTGAATACACCATGCCAGGACTTTGACTGTTTTCTGAGTGTTTTCCTTTTTTTAGACTAGTCGACTAGTCTTAATTAAAATTTTTGTTTAGTCGACAGGGAAATTAGTCACCAGGAACATCCCTAGTGTTGAGTTACAAGAGAGATTTAAATTAAATCCTTCGCATGTGATTAGACTGCTAAAAAGTGGGCGGGCTTAGATTTTAGCGCGATACAGAGCTACAACAAAGTCTGCTGCCGAGCAGACTGTTGGCTCCACTTTCACCCCCCTCGGCGTTATCAGGACGAGGACGACGGCGAGATACACGAATTAGACTTTCGCCAAATTGTTCTGGAATTGAAAACAAAGGTTTTGCCCCCTGATATCCAAACACACATCTCTTTCTATCTCTTTCCATATTGCTCCGTTTGCTACTATAACCCACAAACCGTGAAGTGGGGTTTTATGCGACCGCTGCCTACGTAGTCGCCCAAAGTCTCGTTTGATTGGATGAACTTTGGTAATCGCTGGATGTGCAGGATGAGTCATCAAACAAGACAGTCCTGCTCAGCTCAGCTGTTACGTTAGATAGCTCAGTGGTGCTAGGTGAACTAGTAGTTGACGCATGCTTCCTTCTGCACGGTGACATGGTTGTTGGTTGTAGTTTAGAACTGTTCGGTACTAGGAACTATTTTCTTTCTATCAAACTACACCCGCCCACCGTATCACTGTGCAGAAGGAGACATGCATCTACTTCTAGTTCATGAAACACCACTGAGCTAGCTAATATTACAGCTGAGCCAAGGAGGACGCCACTGATGTTTACATCTCGCACTGTCACAAGCATGAGCCTCTTGTTCATGAGTAGATGCTCGTTTCTTTCTGCACAGTGTTGGCACATGTTGATAGAAGATAGGTCCTAGTCTGTGGATTATTTTAAGTAACCGGGTCATGATTTCTGTAAAGAGACATTGCTGTTGAGTTCTTAAAATGTACTTTCTGGCGCTTTGAGCACCACAAGCCGAGTGCCATGTAGTTCTATTATATACAAGAGTTCATTTAGCAACTCACACCAGACCAATCTAGACTGATAAATAGCACTACAGGTGAGAGGAAAAATATGTAGTTTAGATTTTGGGGTGAACTGTCCCCTTTTAGTCCCTCTTATTAGTCAAGCTCCAAAAACAACTGGATCCTTTTCTTCCCATAAAGCACCTCTATAGGTTATTTAGACCCTCCGTTGCCGGTATACACCTAAACCTTTCAAGGCTCCGAGTTTGTAATATAAATTTGTAGTCCCCAAGCCCAAAATGAGATTACTCATCTGATGTAAATTGAGTAATTACAGCAGATTTGACAGAGCTCCTCCAGAGCCACAGAAGACATTACAGTCTTATTATTCCCCGTGACTGGTAAATTGACTTTGACAGGTAAAATCAGTAGAGAGCCGCTTTCAGTATGACTTGAGTCCTATGTCTACAGCTCTGGAAGACGATCTCTCACCCACACACACGGAGATACATCATACACACGGGTACATACATGACTATTTTTTATATATGTATGTATTTACACAGGGAGACAGACAATCTCAAACACATACACAACATGTATATAGCTCTAAACTTGGACTGGGATCGTGATTTTGAATGGGTATCACCCTGAGAAAGTTTCCCACTCAGTGCTGGTCAGTGAACGTCCCGCAGGAGTTTCCATGTTGGTAAAAACTGATCAGATGAGGGTTTGCTCTCTGAACTCAACTGGAACCGTCAGACACACACACACACACACACACACACTTATTCTGGAATAAAACACCCGTGGATGACGCACAAAAACCCAAATACATACAGTATGACTTGAAGTAATACACACTTAATGAACAGACAAATAAAGAACTACATACGGAGGGAGACAGATGGAGAGAGAGACGAACAGATGGGAATGAGGACAAAGAGGAGGTCAGACAGAACATACAAGTCACTGTGACTGCTAAATGAGACAACAGGTGATAATGTCACCTTAAAGCTGCGCCGGGCAAGACTTTAACAGAAGAATAAACTTTATTAGACCCAATTATAAAACAGCCTCACATTCCTCCAATTGAAATGCCACAAATCACCCACTCTGAAGTTACAATTGCGAATGAAATTGTCCATAAAGTCAGTGATGACCCGTTGCAGCTTTAAATGCAGTTGTCTTTTTTTCTTAAAGGTTCTGTATGTAACTTTAAGAAAATCCTTGTCATTAGTGACCCATCTCCCTGAGGCCAATAAGTGAACCGCAGTCAACATCCTGTTGCTCGCGCTCCAGTGCTCGTACTCAAATACAAGACTGACCGTGATTGACCGTCATCACGTTGATAGAAGTCTGGAAAATAAATCTGTGATGTCACTCTGTTTCATTTGGACCACTGGCCCCAAAAACACTAAGTAGCTTACAGTTTGCAAATTACATTCAGCTGACGTTACGAGCAACCATGTAGAATAGCTTAGTTGCAGCTAAGTGGCTAACATTAGCTTAGTTCTTGGCTAGTAGAAAGTGCTTTGTTCCAACTCCTATTTTCATTATACATACGTTAATATAATTTATCATGGTAGCTGGGAAAGTAATTTGGCAAGCTAAACAACTAACAACACTCAGATAGTATTTTTGTTAGCAATAACGTTAGCAAGCAAGCATGATAAGATTAGCCAGCTAGCTGTAACTAAGCTACGCTGTATCAATTTGGTGTTGTTCGCTTCATAACGTTAGCTGTCAAAGTAATTTGCACACAGCAAGATGGCCAATTTACCAGCCTGATCAGCCCTGGAGTCTGGATAAATTAAATGTTTGTCACCCAAGACATTATTTTGCTACATTAGCTAGCTAGCAATTCGTTCACATTAGGCCCTGATCACACAGAAAGCACTCTAGCCACTTGGGGTGACTTTTTGTAATTGCTTTTAATGACAATTAAGCCATTTGCTTTGCGTTTCGGAGCTCTAGGCGCCTGGCCTTTTTGCCGGAGTGCTCTGAGCTCCTCGAGTTGAAAAAACATTCAATTCAGAGCGGCAAGGCGCCCAACGCCCTCTCCGCTTTTTTGCCATTGTTCAATCAATCGAGCAAGCTGAAGTTTGCTAACATAAGTCAGATAAACCACAATGTCACGATATATTTCACAAGTCAGCATTTTCTTTAATGTTAAGATTTCTTTCTCAGCACCAAGGGGCAGTGAAATTACGATATGGGGCAGCTCAGACATTAGCTGCTGTAACAACTCGAATCAGCCCCACAGCGGGTCAGGGTTTGCGAAGCGTTCTGCGTAAGAGAAGGGCTGTCTCAGCTGGGCCGCAGCTGCAAAATATACATAACGGAAATACAGTTTGGACTGTATTTTTGTAGGTACAGTCGTCTGTAGACGTTAGCAGACTCCATTTCTTAGCTAACGTAAGTGACTGTTTTAGAGCTGTAGTGGAGCTAAAGAGAGGCAAGGCATTGGGAACGCACATATCGCCACATCCTTGGTAACCGAGAAAGTCTGAGAAAGTCTAAGTTTTTAAGTTACTTTACAGTCTGTTCACCTATTGGCAATAAAAAACAATACAAGTAAAAGTTACATACAGAAGCTCTAAAGGGTCAGTTCACACAAATGTACAAAAAACATATACTTGCTGATTCTGGTATCTCATGCAGTTTGTTTCAGAACTAATTTCCACAAAGATATAGATCCTATCAAGTGCTATGAGAATCAAAAATGAAACTTTATTCCCATAAATTTTATGTTAGTGGACACAGAAATCTCAGAGATATCTCAGCTTAAAACTTGGGCAAATAAAACCAACATTATCTGCATCTTTAGATACCAGTAAGTAAGAGAATGTTTTCCATAAGTTGGGTGAACTGACATCTTTTGCTCGCCTTAACCTTAACCTCCCATACATCTCATCTTTCTCCTCCACCCTCCCTCCCTATTACTTTTCTCTTTCTCCTTCTCCATCTTTCCTTTCCCATACCCTGGTGTTGGAGCTGGTCCAGGTCCATGAATTTGCTGGGTTTGGGGTTGAATCCCATGGCCGCCTCCCGCTCCGCCTCCCTCCGCTTCTGCTGTTCCTGCTGGCGGGCTCTCCTCGCTACCTCCTCCTGCAGCTCGTCCAGCTCACTGCGCCCTGAGCCGCCTACACACACACACACACACACACATAAAAGAAAAAAAAGGAAAATGAAATGATCCATCAGATTACAAGGTACAGTAGATGAAGACAAGCACAAGTACACACCTGTGTTGGTGCCGCCGCCCCAGCTGGGTGAGGGCAGCTCCTGCAGGATGGCACCGCTGCTCTTTGACTTGGGCACCGAACGCCATGAAGGTCCTGACATCAGCACCCGTTTCTGTTGCCCCACCTCCCTGTGAAGACACAGACATTAAACAGAGAGAAAGAGAGCACAAAAAACAGACAAAAGGGGGAGAAATGTCGAGAGTGCACGTCATAGGTCTCCTGACAAATATGTCAGATGACTGATGTGTTGTAACTGGATTGTTGGGCAGTTTGTCGCTGTTAATGTCACACTCGTATTTCAGGCTGATAAAGTGAAATAAAACAAGACACAGGAACCAAGAGAGAAAAAGACAACAAACGACGGACAGAAAGAAAGAGACAGTAATTGTTATTTGTGAGTTTCCTACCTGTCGGGGCTGCTGCTGTTCCTCTCACTGCTCTCGTAGCCACTCTCCATCCTCTGGATCAGACGCGGCTGGTGCTCCACCCCTCTCAGAGGTGGAGGGGCAGGGGGACCCATCGTCCGCCCACTGCCCAGAGACCTGGGCTGCCCAACCAGCCCAAACCCCGCCTCTGACTCCCCGACTTCCCTTCCCTCCACCTCTTGCAGCCCTGGCTGTGTGGGTGGAGCGGGTCCCACCAAGGGGAAGGAGTCCTGGGGCTCCGGAGGAAGAGAGGGACCAGGCAGGGTGTTGTAGCCCAGAGAGGAGCCTCTCGGTCGTGTGAAGATGCTGTCGATGTTCAGGGCCTCTCTCCTGGGCCTCCAGGTTGGCCTGTAGCGGCTTCCAGAAGAACTACGAAGCACGGGAGGGAGATGTTACACAAAATGTTACGTGACTTCAACTGTGACAAAATGATCTTAGGACACTTCTCATATCCAACTCATTCCTGAGGGCACTACTGTAGAAATGATTACGTGAGATAGCGGAAGTAGCAGTAAGCTAGTTAGTCCCATAGACTGTCTGTGGTTAGTCCCAGTGGCTACTTTGTTCCTGTTGCCAAAGGTACCATTGATATGAGAAATAAAACCATAAGAGTTTTCACGAGACATCTGACTACATTCTCAACCTACGTTAGAAAATAAACTCAGCAACAAACCTTGAACCTTGAACCTATGTATTTAGTCATTAGGGCTGAGAATGTGTTACTGATTTACCATACTTCCTTTTTATCATATAAAAAAAATGAATGCCAAAAGTTATTTCTTTTACTCCTACTTTATATGACTATTACTGAAGTCTGCGGCCAAATTCAGCTCCATGTTTCGATCAGAACAGTTTTTAATAAATCAGAATTTAAAGAAATTACGCAGACGAGCGGAGGATTAGCTGGGAAACATCACATTTATTCACTTTACATGGAGCTACAGTTAATACTGAATTATGTATCTGTAAGTATCTCTTAATAAGTCATCAGAAATCAGAAATCGTCTTTAGAAGGAGCAGATGTTACCTTAAGCTAGCTCGGGCCGTGTTAAAGTCGGAGCGAGGCAAGCTAATTGCTAGCGTACTCGGTTGCTTTGAGATGGCTGTCAGAGATGGCAGAGGTATGATCCCATAATCCTGTTTGAGCTATAACAGGTGGTGTGCTCCACGTTTTATTTCCCAATTGCTCTTGGAAAGAAGAACAGAGTATTGTAAACAAACTGCTACCAATGGAAATCACCAGTTTATGTTCAACGCGCAGGTGAGGTCGGGACTTTATTATAAAGTAGTTAACAGACAGTGAGCGGCACGCGTCCAAGAGAAACAGGGTTGCGGAGTAAAGAAATACAAGTAAATAAATCATGTAATTTAAATACAAAAAAAAATCACGTTACAGTCACCGTTTAAATTTGTGTTATTCTGAATATTACTGTCTTTAAAAATAGATTACGTGAGAGATTACTTTATTTGTTTTGTTTTATTTCCTGTAAAACTAAGTCTTAATTGAATGTGACACGAGTGAACATCAGTTGTCATCGTAATGTTCCAATGGTCACCTGATTTGTAAAGTTGAAATGAGGAGTAATCTACATGACACCTCTTCATTTAACAGCAAAAGTTTCCATCACTAATAACAACCTACTTGCTGTTGGCGATATTGGATGTCATTTCCTGTGAATGTCACAATATACAATGTGTGTTTTCTGATTAAAAAGTACCAGTGTATGGTGATTACATTTTTAAAAGTAACCCTCCCACCACTGAAGAGGAATCTACAAAGACCTCAGACACAGCGCGGAAAAAACGCAAATATGGCTTTGACTGGCAACACTGTTATCGTACCTTTAAGTCGAGGATTTGAATCTTTTGCCACTTATGATTTTTGCATATTCAAATAGTCAGACAATGATGTGAAAACATTTAAAATAAAACTTTAAATGGTTTTAATGTGAATTCAACGGCCGGGTGTTTAAAGTGAGCTTCAGTAGTGCAGTACCTGGACTTGCTCTCACTGCTGGTGCTTTCATCCTCCCAGTGGGGCCCCCCGGCTCCGCCCTCGCAGCCCCCAACTCCCGACGAAGAGGAGGAGGACAGGGGACGAGAGGAAGAGGAGGAGGAGGTGAGTGGCCGGCGGGAGGAGAGGAGGAAGACGGCCGTCTCCTTGTACTCCTGCAGGGGAGGAGAGGGAGGGCGGGGAGGCCCCTCCACTGCTGACTCTGAGAAAGAAAGACAGAAAAAGTAAATCCAATAACACTTTTTATTTATCCCACAGGGGGCAATTATGTAGGCAGCAGCGCAAGTAAACATGAGAGTAAGCGGTAACGAGGCGCATAACCTGAACAGTCTGCACTGCACTTCATTAGCACTGAAACTTACTTGTACCTACAACAAGTGCTGCAGTTTGGTACTTTTCTCTTACTCCCTGAAAACACTGCAGTCACTTGTGTATTTGCAGAAGCTGTCAAGGTGTTTCAACTGAAGGTGCAGCTGCACTTTGTGAGTGCAGATAACTTGGTTTTCCCCTGGACTCAGTTTTACCTCCGGCGTCAGCACCGTGCGGCGGTGTGCCGATGTCGTAATTACAGACCACTGTGGTCTGGGATTCGCTGGAGAGGTGGCTGCCCGTGGACTGGTGGAGAGATCGGCTGCGAGAGGCGCGGTGACTCGAGCTGTCTGTCGAAGAGTCGGTGCGAGTATCACTGGATATGGACGGCTCCCGACCTGAGGGAGAACAAGAGAAGGAAACATGACCTTTCAGTTAATCCTGCATCTCCATATGTTTATGGTTGAAAGCGGGAAAATAAGTTGAGGCTCTGCAGTGTACACAAGCAGAAGTTGGATTATAGGGTTGAAGGTCAGAGCTATAAAGCTCTACCCTCACTCGCCCCCCCCCCCCCCCCATGATACACACAAAGTGATCTGATCTGTAGCAGAGTGTGTCATCTTTGCTGTACCGGAGTCTTCACTGTCGTAACCAGCCTTGCTGCTGCAGTGCTGGAGCTCCAGCTGCGGGTTGGAGCTGGTACAGGGGTTGGGGCTCTCCTGCAGTATCACCGGCGTCCCACGGGGGTCAGCGTAGAGCAGCAGCAGGGGCTGATAGTGGCCTTTGATACAGCGAGACACCACGTCCTTCCACTTAGGGCCGATCTGGAGGTGCAGCGGGGCAACACACACACACACACACACACACAAAGACACACATAATCATACATATAACCCCCCCACACACAAAGAGAAAGTAAATCTATCTGTATTAAGATATAACATTACGCATATTCCACCAAATCTAGAAGGTCAAACACACACTGTGCTGCTGTGTGTCCTTATCAATATCATATTATCACACTTTTCCATTAGCTCAATAATCTAATATGACCGACAGCGTGCAATGTGACTGACAGAAGTGTCAAGGACGTGTACATTCACTTTATATCACACTTTGACAAATCCAGCTTCCCTTCGATTCAGTCACCAAAAACTGTATATATTTTCCAGCCCTGTGGAGAATAAATCATGCTTGAATCATAAAGTATTACAACATAAGACCAGTTCCCGCACTTCAACCTGCACTAAGATTAAAACAAAGACAGGGATTAAACCCTGAAACACATAATCAATCTCAAGCCGCCCCCGCTGACCATGCAGCACTTCAACTAACACACACTTCTTGTCACTGCTGCTCTCACAGGCACAACTGGAGATGCAGCAGATACTGTACAGTGCGCCCTCACCCGCGCTGCAGCATGCAGACTTCCCAAAACTGTGTCTCACCTCTTTGACGTGGGCGTCGTCGAAGTACATCCACTTGCGTATCTTGGTCTGGAAGAAGAAGGTGGAGTAGTGCTTGCCGTAGTAGCACACCATGCCCACCAAGTAGAGCTCCGCCTGGCGAGCCCTCTCCTCTGTCACACGGTAGAACAACTACAGAGAGAGAGGGAGAGGGAGGGAGGGAGGGAGGGGGAGGAGACAGGGAGGGAGGGAGGGATGCAGGGAAGAGAGGGAGAGGTGTGCAGTAGGAGGGGGGGAGTAGAGATAGGGGAGTTAATGTGAATACAAGCACATTTTTGCTCACCTAGTATATATATGCTGTATGCAGTAATCCTTCACACTCCTCACTTCCCTCTCTGCACACACTCTACAGTGATACATGTACACTGCAGCTTTTCATGCAGAGATGACCCACACTGACACAGCTATTAGCACATATTAGAGACAGATCAATGCAATAAAGAGGACTTAGACTGTTGGCTGAAGAACATAACTTCCTATATAACCCTATCTCATGGTAATCTCATGTGTTCTGCTGCTGTTAAGTATAGCATCTTCACCTCTGATGGTAAATCCATTGAAAGAGTGTCCTCATACAAGTTCTTGGGTATACGCATAGATGAGAAGCTTTTCATTCAATGTACTTGCTGCTCTACTTAGAAAGCTTAAAGTGAAGATTGGCTTTTGTTGTTTTACTTTCATTGCTAAGATTATCTGTGATGACGGTGACATATTGACATATGCATGCAACCTCCTCCGTTTTACGTAGCCTTGACTGATAGCCTGGTCGTGGGGGCAGCAGGCCCGGCAAAGCACCCCAGACGTCCCTCTCCCCAGCAACACTTTCCAGCTCCTCCTGGGGGACCCCAAGGCACTCCCAGGCCAGATGAGATATGTAATCCCTCCAGCGTGTTCTGGGTCTGCCCCGGGGCCTCCTACCAGTGGGACGTGCCTGAAACATCTCCAACGGGAGGCGCCTAGGAGGCATCCTGATCAGATGTCCGAACCACCTCAACTGACTGCTTTCGAAGGAGCAGCAGCTCTACTCCGAGCTCCTCATCCTATCTCTAAGGCTGAGCTTAGCCACCCTTCAGAGGAAACTCATTTCAACTGCTTGTATCCGCAATCTCATTCTTTCGGTCACTACCCAGAGCTCATGACCACAGGTGAGGGTTGGGACGTAGATGGACCAGTAAATCGAAAGCTTCGCCTTCCAGCTCAGCTCCCTCTTCACCACAACGGACCGGCACAGTGCCTGCATCACTGCAGAAGCCGCATTAAACCGCCGATCCATCTCATGCTCCATTCTACCCTCACTCATGAACAAGATACTTGAACTTCCTCTCTTGAGGCAGTAACTCTCTCCCAACCCGGAGGGGACGTTCCACCGGTTTCCAACAGAGGACCACAGCCTCAGATTTGGCGGTGCTGACTCTCATCCCGACCGCTTCACACTCAGCTGCAAATCACTCCAGTGCATCTTTACGTTTTATTACAAATGCAAAGTCACTTACTCATCACTGCATTCTTTATGATTTGGTGGGTTGGACGTCATTGACCACTCACAGACAACAGCACTAGTATATTTTTATCCTTAAAGCAATATTGGTCAAACGTCCGGCCGACCTCTGCTCCCCTCTGTGTGTCAGCTCTGGTAGTTACCAGCTACACTCCTCCAGGTGGTTGCTTTTTAATGAACCCTGGATTTTAACACATCTGGGGAAATCTGCATTTTCCTACTCTGCACCTTGGACATGGAGCAGTCTTCAAAAAGATCTAAACTTTTATCTATCAGTGAATTTAAGAGCATCATGAAGAATGTGGTGACAGAGACATGTGCTTGTTTTTCTTGAGAGGCCACTATGTTTGAATAGTTGTTGTTTTATTCTGGAATTTTGTATTACATGTTGTATTTGCTGTTTTTCAAATTTGTTCTAATTGGCTGCTGGTGAAATGGTGAAATTTTACTCCAGTGCTACACCAACTTAGTGAATTTTAGCAAAGTTGAAAATTTTAATGTTTTGCAGTGCAAAGGCCTTGCCTTTAATTTTCTGTTGACTTTGCTGACAGACAGCCAGTTAGCCAAGTTAATGTGCTGAAACATAATGCCCACTGCCGACCCTCTGGTCTCCACTGGTTAGCTAACATTAGCCTTGACCGCCCTCAGGAAGTGCGCCGGACTTTGAAGCCAATTTTCATGGTGGCCAAACAGTGTAATTACAACATCACGTGATCACTACGGCCCAAAAAGACTTTTTCCCATTGACTTACATGGTGAAAGAGACACTGTAAATCAGTGAATACATTTTTTTGGACATCAAAACCCCTGTGAAATGACTCATTCCACTATCAGGATTTAATCCATTTGGTCCGATAACATTTTAAAAGTTTAGAAGTTCATTTTGAGTGGCAAAACCCCTTTAGCACTGTTAACTATTAGCACCACTGGCTGTGCCAATACTGCTATCAGTTAGCACCTAACTGTGCTAACAGAGCTAACAGTTTTAACACTAGCGCTTTTTAAACAGGAATTGTGCAAATTTGCAGGAAGGTCCAATCAGTCTTTTTTCAGCATTGGCAGTATAAAAACAAAATCAGGGAGTGCGGCAAAATGCCGCCTGCCTACTTTTTAGGGTTGGGAATCTCTCTGTGATAGACGATTCGATACGTATCTAGATACACGGGTTACAATACAATTCAAAAACGATATATTTTTTATACATAACGATTCGATACGATTCAATACAGTGTATGAACGATACGATTCAATACGATTCGATACGATTCTATGGTTAACATTTGTTGATGTAGACATTAATCATACATTATAAAATAAAGAAGCCAATTCTATAAAAGTGACATTCTTACAGTATTTTCACATTTGTAAAAGACCACATCCCCAAGCATTGTTGCTGTATGGCACTGGCAAAAATAAAATAAAAAGACAAACAACAACAAAATCACATGTCAAATGTATTTATTTTTAGACATGGACCAAAAAAAGACTTGCTGAATGAACATCATTTTGTTGGATGGGATCAACATAAAAATGAGAAGAAGTTTTAAAATTTAAGTGAAGTGAACTTTAAGTAAAATTTAAGTGTTTTAAACCTACTTGTTGTGTTGTTTTTATGGTATTGTCTGTGTTTTTGTATGTATCTTATATGGACTTGAGTCTGGAATAAAGTTTATTATAACGCTGTACAATATAAACCTAAAGCAGAATAAAATAATAACATGCAATGTAGGGGCAGAATCTGACATCTCCTGTTANAGCATTAGCTTCTGTTCCTCATCTCCACCGGTCAAGCTGGCGCTGATGTTTACATCCATTATCGTTGTCAGTAATGCCTGCTACGGAGCATGCCGCCGGCTCTCGCGTTGTTTTAGAGATGCAAACTGTTAAAGTCAGTCAACCGATTGCTAGTCTCGCGATACCCGAATCCATGACTCTACAATCGATTCATCTAAGGATTCATGGCTGATTCATATCGATTGAGGAGGCTGCTACCGACGTAGCCGTATCTCTCGCTTGTCAAACCGGATATCCGGTCGTATCGGTTAATCGTTCCCAACCCTACTACTTTTGTAATACAGAATGTGCCTTTTTCGGGGCAATGGGGGGCGTGAGCAAGTAACAAAACGTGTAGCTCAGCGTGTGACGTAAACAGTGACGTACTCCGAGGGAAGCCACAGCTGGTCAGTCCTTCGGTGATTCTCTCATAAGTTGGCCCGTCCTTCACTGTTCCCGTCATCTGACTGTTAATGGCCTCTTCGTTTGCGAGGGCAAGGAGGGCGCATAATTCCTTGTCTCCCCAGTTGCTCATCTTTACAGTGTCTGTCAGGTTTGTGTTTCCCTCTTGCTACTAGCTGCTCATTCCTGCTATCAGCTGTTTCCTGTTAGTCCACCACCAGTGGGTCGCACATGCGGCGTCATCAACAGCTCCTCCCACAAGTCATCAACAGCCCCTCCCGTGGCGGAGGGGCGTCTCGTTGTTTTTAAACCAAAAAGGTTCCACCAATATGACTACCCTACGAGGCGGAAAATTGGGCACCTTGAATTAACTCGCCAATCCGGCTCTGTGTGTCTAAACGCTCGCAGCTTGCCGGCAAAACGGCCCAACATTCGCCGAAAATCTGGCAGTGTAAAAGGGGCTATAGTTAACCATGCTAAAGGAGGTTTGTGCCTCTGAAACTGGGGGGACAATGTTGGGTGGCCACTGTGTTTCCACAGCAAAGCTACTGGGTTGGGACAATGTTATTACTGGTAACAGCCAAATGAGTGGCCACCAGAATGTACTGGTGTGCAGTGCGGTAATGGAAGAATAGCAAAAATTAACTTACAGACCGACAGGCGTAACTGGTGATAAATATTTGCAGGCCGATTAAAACCATTGACAACCCTTTTTCCCACTAAAGACAAGTGTTTTTTCTCACCAATGGGACAGAGGCTATACGCTAATCGTTTCAGCACTACAATAATCTAATCTAAGAGAGAATTAACATTAAAGAGTAAGAGGGAAGCAAAAGAGAGGCATATGCAGAAGACAGACAAAGTGAGAAAGTGAAAGCAGTGGAGGACGACGAGGGATACAGGAGGCAGATGGATTCACTTTCTCTGATCTGTACAACTAAACAGAAGCGGAGAATGCGATGGATTGCGCCTTCGATTTGTCTCTGACAACTAGCTTCATCTTTTAACGACGGGATGAAAACGAGGGATACAGCAGCAGGCGGAGACAGAAGACAGAAGACAGAGGGAAGAACTTGACTCACTGTAACAGTCATATTCACTGATCCATTATTCATAGATATCGCTTCAGAATGCAGCTGGAGATGTTACAGTGGCATTAAAATGCATCAGCATTACTCAGTCATGACACGGAGTATCAGGGGTCGAACACGTGTGTGAGGTGTGAAAGCAGCAGCTATATGAGAATAATGGAAGTCAGGTGGTCGAGGGTGTCGTGTGGTATGATTTGTTGTTTTTCAGAGTGAGATAAAACAGGATTGGTTGGAGCTCTACAGCATGCACATGTCTGTACTCAGTATTTGTGTTTGTCATTAAGTGTGTGTCTGTGTGTTGCACATGTCCATTCACACGTGTGTGTCTTTGAGAATGTATGTGTGTCCTTGTCTGACTGCTGGAGCGTCAGCGTGTGTTTGAACATGCCTCTGGGTATTTGTACCTCAGGCGTTGGGAAATTTCTGATATTTTTTACTTAATATTTTGGTGGGGGTTTTTTTTAGAAGCCTTTAATGTCACGGCTCAACGAAAGAGGAGCAAATGCTGTAAACGTTTCAAGACAGCAGAGATTACAACTATAAAAAAGAAAAACAGGACTTTAGAAGAGAGGTTTGATGAGTTATAGGGATCAGGGTACAAAGTTACAGTGATGTAAAGCCCCGTTTCCACCGAGCAGTACGGTACAGATCAGTTCAGTACGCTTTTTTCTGTTTCCACTGTGAAAAGTTGTGGATGGTACCAATGGAACCGTTCTGTACCGTCCCCATTTTTGGTCCCCCCTCTGTTGGGGTACCTAGCACACAGATCTGGTACTAAAAGGTGGAGCTGTGAACACCGCAGTCTGTTGATTGGTCAGTAGAGGACAGTCACTCTGCTCAGGGTTACTTTTGGTTCCAAAGGTACCATACCGAAAGTGTTTGGTGGAAACGGGACGTATGTCATTTGTCTTAAATCAAACAAACATCAAAGAACTAGTGATGACGAAGGCCAACTGTTGCGCTGCCTCATGCAGCCTGTGTTTCGGCCAAAAAGCTGCACTTCAACACGCCGCAAAGACTACAGCCAACAGCCAACCAGCACCCACGTTCTGCGCCTGTGTGAGGGAACATAACTCTAAATACCAGCAGGCTGCGGTAGTCTATATTCATTATTAAAAAAGGGAAACCAGACGACCAACAGGATTTCAACAGGAAACCTACAGATTCAAGATGCTCATTAGCCAGTTAGCAAATTAACAAACCAACTCAATGTTGGACAAACAAAGGACATTTACCGTGCCTTAGCAAACAATGACGAAATCAGAGCTCCATGGCTTAAAAAATAATCTTAACTAATATAACAAGTTTATTTTCAAATCACGCCCTCTTGACTTTAGCAGTATATTTGCTTTCCTTACTTCTGTTTCTCTTCTGGTGCACTGAGTTAAACTGCCAGTCACTGACGGGCTCCACCATCTCCAACCCAAATTCAAAATGCTGAATCAGCCGAAAAAAACTGACAAGGGTCGACAATGCGGGACGCACCACAGAAACTAGGGCGACAGATGCTCACCAACAGCCTGACGTTGACATTGGCCGACTGTTGGCTTCGTGTGTCAGGGTCCTTGGAATATGGCAAGTAAACCTCAGGAACACACTTTGTTTGCATTGTGTTACAGAACCTAGGAGCTAGCCTGGACATGATGTCATGACTTTGGCTCTCTATAGGTGAAAGGTTCCAGGGTTCTTCCTGGTTCAGACCTTTGGGGGAGGTGACTACACATGACAGCATGATCAGTCCATGTACAGTAAAGACAATGAGACTGTGGGATAGGAGCTGACTTTTTGTCTACCCTTTCATGACATACAGAAACCACAAAAACATTAATCACTCTTGAAAAAGAAACAAGGCAGCATCAGTCACCGATCAACAGTGTCATGATGACTTCAAGCACTTAAACGCCAAAATCATCATGTGGCCTACAGTACTTCACTTCCCATGTGGAAAACAAGTAATGAGTAGGAGTAAGCCATAAGCCAGGAAATGAAGGGATTGAAATACGCAAAGGGATCTGGTTCAAGAGGTTAAAGGATTTCTAAACATTTCAAGAAAGGGTCAACTGGTGGACTGGTCGGAGTCAATTGAATGTGACGTCAGTGGGACTCATTTTTCATTAACATGGTGTCAAGCTGGCTGCATGCAATGTAGTGAAAAAAAAAGGGAATTCAGTCTGATTATTGGGCTAACGCTTTGCCAATGCTGTCATAAACGCAACTGTTATTAATACAAACATGACTTAAGTTGCATTTCTGCTGCATAGTTCAGCTTGACTTGACTCAACTTTTGGCAGCAGATCCTTCTTCTCCTTTTTCATTTCACACTGTGGAGAGTATCCTTTCAGTGTAAGCCGGATTCTTAGCTGATCGCCATGGTGACGCCACATGAAACTACCTTGATATTATTCTCAACGCGATACTCACTGAATCCTTTCAACGGCAACCAAACCGAGGAACCTCTGCACTTCATCAACTGTACAGCATAGCCTACGCATTTTCATTAGGTCAGTCTGAATATTTACCGCCACCTGCCTGAAATGTAACTATCGGCCTGTGTTGCGTTCAGGCTTTGTCACGTAAACAACAAATTTTCTAGCACTTGAATAGGCCATAGCATAACACAACAGCATGTCAAGTGGGCTGAACCCGAGCAAAATTTCTGATTTGTTATCCGAACTTGGTCTGACCCGTCAGGTTCCAGTAGGTCCCGTGGGGCTCGGGTCTGGTATCCACACTCCACAAAATAACGTCGGCCCCTATTGTTGGTAGTCTGGCTCTTTCAAAATGGCAGCTTTGTGCAGGATGTCTCCGGCTAGCAAGGGACAATTCTCTCCGACTATTAGCAGCCTGCAGTGATTGGTCCACACCTTCTAGTGTCGGCTGAACTGCTTCTAACTTTGACTAAGGTGGGTCCAGGAGCCTATCCCAGCTGACATTGGGTGAGAGGCAGGGTACACCCTGGACAGGTCACCAGACTATCACAGGGCTGACACATAGAGACAGACAACCATTCACACTCACATTCACACCTACGGACAATTTAGAGTCACCAATTAACCTGCATGTCTTTGGACTGTGGGAGGAAGCTGGAGTACCTGGAGAAAACCCGCGCTGACATGGGGAGAACATGCAACCACCGTGACGCCTGTCTGCATTTAGCAAGTGGAAACTAAATTTCCGCCTGTAAAATGCAAAGTTGAGGAGTTTATTTTGAAAAGACACAATGCATGTAACCACTATAAACTGACACATCGACCTGAGTGTCAAAAACTGACGCTGGAGGGGAACCTTGAGCGTCATGGTTTGACATGTAGGGTCACTGGCCAAACGCTGCCAAAACAAATGTGTTGTGGAGCGTCAGTGGGGATTGATTTGCTTGTGGAGCCAACCTCAAGTAGCCTCTGGAGGAACTGCAGTGTTTGGCACTTTTGCGTTGTCACCTCAAGTTGCTGCTTGGTATTTGGTCATGAACCATTTTTAATTGGCCTGACGGTGGAGCTAGATGAAAAGTCAGGGGAACATCAGAGTCAGCACGACTCACTCTCTGGAAAACATGAATGTTTGTACAAAAGTTCCCCGCAGTCCATCTTGGACTGAAGTGGTGAACCACATGACTTCAAAGAACCCTGTCACAAGAGAAACAAAAAAAATCTGGCACAACCATGGTATGTCTCATGAGCATCATGAGGCACTGACAGAGCCGCCACCACCACAAACATCTTCACCAATGAGCACCTCTGGTTCTTTGGCACGCAGTGCACAAGAGGCTCTTTTCATTACCACATTTGGAATGCCTGTATTGATGTCAGTGTTTGGGCATACGTGCTTGGCTGCTCACACAGGCATACATAACATATGTTAATGCGTCGTAATGACCGTATAATGTGTGTGTGTGTAATGTGTGTGATCCCCTTACATCTCCCAGACGCAAGCACGTCCCCAGGCTGTGTATGACGTCCTCCGCCAGGTCAGAGTGGTCTGAGTCCCACACCAGCCCAATGGACACGATCTCCGGTGAGTTCATCAGCACCCTGCGGATACGCAACACCTCCCCGCAGTTACTCTGTGATGGAGGGAGGGAGAGGAGGAAAAGTGTGTGATCAAACAGGTTTATTCATCCTGTGTTATGAGACAGAGTGTGACAGCGGTGTAGATCGCGGAAACCGTCCCTTTATTTGGCAGTGACGAATACACGCACACGCATGCAGATACACACATGGATAAAGTGAACAGTGGGAGAAAGAGGGGCAGAGATAAAAGGCAGGAGGAAAGAGATGATGAAAGGATTGTAAGAGAGAACGACAGAGGAAGACGCGCTGTGCTGAGTTGTATTTGTCCCTTGGGCCTTCTGTTGAGTTCAGAACCGTGTGTTCTGAATCCTTCCTTTGAGTCATGACCCACCGCAGAGCTGGTGCACACACACACACAAAAGACAAACACACATGCGCACACACGAGCATGCACGCAGTGCTGGCAGAGCGGGCTCGGAAACAGCCTGAGAACACCCTGGCAACCAGACACTTTGCCAAACACAACGCTCTCGCACACACACGCATATGCACAAACACACACAGAGCGCTCCCTTTGTGGGCGGCGTGCTGTCTTGCGCTGGCACCAGAGACGGCAGGAAGGTATTTTGCCAGGGTCTGCTTCTAAATTCTCAGAAAGGGACACAAACACAAGCCAGGGAGCAGCAGCCAAACAGCACAGCACTGAGACACACAGGCTATCTGTTAGCTTAGGACACATTGACGGGACACACAGCCTCAGTTAGCTCTCTGCGCTGCCTCACTGCTGGGAACAGCCGCTGACAACATCATTCATCAAATGATCCCACAAACAGATTCGCTCTGCTTCATAATACAGCATTGATCGCTGCAGCCTCATCTCTGAATGTTATATGCAAAGATTTCTTTCCCTCTTTTTATTTATTTTTTTGCTGTGGCTATGCAGACCTTTCCAGGAGAGACTGAGTTATATAATAGTGCTGCTGGTCAAAGGATACTGTAGCTTTGCAGAATGCTGATCGTGGCATTCTTCCGAGCAAAATGAAACAATTTTAGGGAAATGTTTGTGCTTATGCTTCCTCACGACTCGATACAGCTCCGAAATAAAGAGACAATCCCACTTTTATCAGTGGGGCGACAGCTGAGGAGGCAGAGGCAGGACTGGTGAAGAGTAAAACCACCATACATCTACACTCAGATGTATCAGTGCATGTCCTGTACTTTAAGCGCAATCCCACTATATTACATATGCGTGTTATTTTGTGGTTTTGGCCGTCGTTTCCATCAGTCACGACAACATTGTACTAACCCAACTTATGGTTGGGATCTGGGAAAGCGGCTACAACAGAGTCTGATGGAGCGAGAAACACCAACAGTTTGAGACGGGCTGTAAACAAGCCCACAGTTTAGCTAGATTATCCAAACCACTTTATTTGGAGGAAAAAAATTGAAAGTGACCACCCCTGAACACTGCACACAGTTTGGGAAGTAATTTACCCAACGCCTGACTGCTCGCGGTTCTAACCACATCCGACTTCTTCTAAGCAATTTCTCTTTGTCCCCTGATCAAAGCAATTATCTTGGCAAGTACAAAGTTATTACACTGATACGAATGACGGCCCAACATACGAAAAGAGCCTGTTTCACAAGCACCGTCATCATGCACAACAAACACAACTGCACTGTCACATTTTCACAAATAATTGTTGTCTGCAAATGAGCTCAGTCGCCAGAAGGAAATGTTTCTGCACCATGACTACGTCACATTTGCACATTTCTTATGTTTCATAACAACACAGAGTGATTTAATCTATGATCCATTTTTGGTCCCCCCTCTGTTGGGGTACCTAGCACACAGATCACGTACTAAAAGGTGGAGCTGTGAACACTGCAGTTTGATTGGTCAATAGAGGACGGTCACTCTGCTCAGGGCTGAGTTGTGGCTGGTTTTGAGGCTCATGTAACCACTGTTCATACTGTGGAGAGTTTTATTAGTAAACTGTAACTATAAAATGAAAGGATGTTTTGCTGCCTCTCACAGCAGCCGGAGTCTGAGAAAAAAATAACTTAATTCACTGGGCCGACTGCTGGTGACTTTTAAGGTGGAACGTTAACTTGTAATGTTACTGAATGCATGAGGTGACGACGTGAATCCATCAACACACCTTAAATTTCACTGTGACAACTTTGACCATCACTTTAGTTTTTATATGACATACTCTCTTAGTAACGAGTGGATCTTCAAGTGTTTATATATTAATTTTGGCCGGGTTATGTGAACGGCAGGAAAAGAAAGCATCGCAGAGCGTAGTTCCTGTGGGCTCCAGCAACACTAAACCCCTGAGCTTGCCTGAGAAGGCTCCAGCAACACTAAACCCCTGAGCTTGCCTGAGAAGGACTAAATGCACAAACCTGCTATTTTAAATTTCCCATGGAGAGAGACTCTCACTGCAGCCTGTTTTATTTTGTTCTGAAAATGTCGNNNNGGAGCAGTGAGTGACAACAACCCCGCCCACATTTAAGAGTACTGTTTGCAGTGGAAACACTAGGGTCTAGGTACCATGTCTGAAGGGTTACTGTTGGTTCCAAAGGCACCATACTGAAAGTGTTGTGGAAACGGGGCTTCAGTGAGACAGCACCCAAGCTGCAGACCACTGTTCGAGACCAACAAAAAACAAAGTGAGTCATCACTGTGTTTCCAGCAGCTTTTTAGGCTCCAAACATCGGTGATTTGTACCGACCTGAAGCAGTTGTTTTTTACAGAGATATATCTGCTTCAAGAGAGGACTGTGCCCTCAAAACTGTCTGTTTAAAGCCAAAACATGTTTTTTTCGTAACAAAACTGAGTGGTTTTTGTGTCTTATTGCAACCACAGCATTGTTGAAACTTAAAATTTCAATGCATCTGCAACATAAGAAGGTGCAAATGCAATCATTAGTGTTATATCGTAGGCGACTGGACTCGCTTGAGTTTCTTGAAGATGTTTCACCTCTCAGCCAAGAGGCTTCTTCAGTTCTGTATGAATGTATTTTTGAGAAACTTGGACTTGTATTTCCCTACATTTGCGAGGGAAATATCCCTTTTCTATCTCCTCTACATTTTATTTGAATGTTATCATTACAAGTTTCTTTGCAGAGTTTATATACAAAACATATTAAACAAACTATCCAGCAGTAAATAAAGTGGTTCATATCAGCTCTGATGTAAATGTGGCTTTCATATTAATACTTTTATACTTGGAACACCTGGAAATGTAGTATTTAAAGACAATCCCGGCTGTCTTCACATTCAGATTCTAATCCTATGAATCCTGATTGGTTCATGTATATATGACATCACTTTTTTCCAACAAAGCCCTGCCCACTGCAAACCAGCAAGACGAACTCAGACCAAGACAGAAATGCAGAAATCTCACATGCAAAATTAATAAAATCAGTTTAGGCAGGATATTGTAAAAAATGTAGAAAATTGTAAATTAGTAAGAAGCTGATTGGGAACTAAAGTTTTCATGGCCTTGGTGGTAGAGGAGCTGAAAACTTCTTCCCCCACAGCATTAGACCTATTTATTAAATTAATTACATTCTTCTGAGCTTATTTAAAAAATCGCGTATTCAGAACTTCACTTCAGTTTCCTCTGTGGACTCTTTGGCACCGAGCGAACATCCTCGCACTCTCCTATCTTCAGCCTGGCACCTCCAGTATCCTCTAGCAACCACTCTCCCATCCAAATACCATCACTTTGTTTGAGCAAAGCCCGATGTGGTATTAACAAAAGATCAACGCTGCAAGTGATGGAAGATAAACAGAGGCAGGTTTGTGTGACTCCCGCAGGACTGCGCACACAACGTCAGCGTTTGGGCCGTGAATAAGCTAACAGTGTGTGTTAGTGTAGCTGCAGCGGCCGAGGTGGTGGTGGTGTTGTGCGAAGAGAGGGGCAGCTGAGGAGGCTCTTTGTGCGGACACTTTGGCAGACAGCAGGGCCAAGCTGGATCTGTTCAGCAGCAGCACTTTCCCATGTGGCAGCACAACACACAACCCTGCAGAACAAAGGCATCGTACACGTTCCTCTGTCTCTCTATCTGACTGTAATCTCTCTCCAGTGCAGCACACAATATAATCCAGGCTTGTCGCATTTTGTTTTAATTTTCATCCAAAAATACCCACATTTTTCCCCGCACAATCATGTTCTTTTGTTTCCTGCTGCAAGACGACGGCGATCATTATGTTTTACTGTAAAGGGGGTCGATGAGGAGAACTCAGAAAATGCTTCCGGTAATAGAAAGTGAATAGAAAAATAGGGAGAAAATGCAAATGAGCTGCTGATTATGTAACATAGGCCAACAGAAGGGGGGAAAAAAACAAACAAGCAATGATGAAAAAGTGGTTACGCTGCCAATTATAGTTTTAAAATCTGATTTTCACCCTGCTTTTTATTACTGTTGGGTTTTTTCCTTTTGATATTAGAAAAATAGAAATTTGCAGATTTTTTTTACATACTTGCTTGTCTTTGTTCCTGTACTGACAGTATGGAGTTGCTGAGCATACTGTGTGCACATTGAAATGAGTGTGTGTGTGTGTGTGTGTGTGTGTGTGTGTGTGTGTGTATGTGTGTGTGTTATATATGGACGCATTACCGAACAGGCCTCATGGGCACAGGCCCAGGGCCCCAAAGTGTCAGAGGCCCCCCTGGCCTTCACCTGCACAATATCACTCACATTAACATGCGCTAACCAGGAAGAGACTCAAAGTGACCACAAAGAGACACAAAACGACTACAAAGAGATGCAAAACAGCTGCAAGAAGACAAAAAGGACCCACAACAAAAAAGGGTAAAACAACCACAAAGAGACACAAAACAACTACAAAGAGATGCAAAACAGCTGCAAATAGACTACAACAATGGATCAAAACAATCACAAAGACATGACCACAAGGAGACACAAAATGACAACAAACAGACATAAAACGACGTCAAAGAGATGCACAACAGCTGCAAGGAGACACACAGACAGTCATGACTACAAAAAGGGGCAAAACAACCACGAAGAGACACAAAATGACCACAAAGACATTTAAAATGACTAGAAAGAGAAAACTACTACTGAGAGACACAAACTATTACGATGAGATGCAAAACAAGGCAAAACAACCACAAAGAGACGCAAAATTACTACAATGAGACACAAAACGACTACAAAGGGACACCAAACAACTACAAAGAGACATAAGACGACTACAAAGGGACACAAAATGACTACAAAGAGACACAAAACAACTACAAAGAGACAAAAAATGACTACAAAGAGACACAAAACGACTACAAAGGGACACAAAACGACTACAAAGAGACACAAAATGACTACAAAGAGACACAAAACGACTACAAAGNAACTGACTACATAGAGATGCACTACAGCTGCAAAGAAACACAAAGAGACGCACAACTACAAAAGGGACAAGACAACCACAAGGAGACACAAAATGACCAAAAAGACCTTCAAAATGACCACAATAAGACACAAAGCTACTACAAGGAGATGCAAAACAGTTTCAAAGAGATAAAAAGACACTAGCGACTACAAAAATAGGCAAAACAACCACAAGGAGACAAAAAAACTGCCACAGAGAGACTCGAAATGACTATAATGAGACACAAAACTACGACAAAGAGACACAAAATGACTACAAAGAGATGCAAAACTGCAAAGAGACACAAAGGGACTCACGATTACAAAAAGGGGCAAAACAACCACAGAGAGACTCAAAATGACCACAAAGAGACACAAAGCTACTACAATTAGATGCAAAACAGTTTCAAAGAGATAAAAAGACACTAGTGACTACAAAAATAGGCAAAACAACCACAAGGAGACAAAAAATGACCACAGTGAGACTCAAAAAACAACAAAAGAGACACAAAACTACTATGATGAGATGAAAAAAAGTTGCAGAGACTGTAGACTTTGAAAATGGGCAAAACAACCATGAAGACACATAAAATGACGACAACAGGACACAAAACGACTAAGAAACAGATGCAAAGACACACTAGCTACAACAAAAAAGGGCCAAAACAACCACAAGGAGACAGAAATGACCACAAAGAGATTCAAAATGACGACAAAGAGACACCAAACTACTACAGAGAGACAAAAAAATGACACCAAATGGACACAAAAAGATGCTAAACAGCCACAAAGAGACATACAGAGACTCACAACGACTATGAGAAGAGGCAAAACAACCACAAAGCGACACAAATGACTACAAAGAGATTTAAAATGACCACAAAACAAATACAAAGAGACACAAAACAACCACAAAAAGAGGCAACACAACCACAGACACAACAATGATACAAAGAGACACAAAACCACAGGGAGATGAGTAACGACTACAAAGAGACGTCAAATGTGTGTGTGTGTGTGTGTGTGTGTGGGCTCTCACAGGGCAGTTGCGCAGGTCTCCCATGTTGCTGGCATTGCGGAGCAGCTCTCCGAACATGTCTGGTGTGGGTTTCTCTCTGCACTCCAGCATCCTCACCGCCTGGTTACTGCAGCATCGGACACACACAACAACACAATGAGGCACGCAGTGAGACCAAAGCTTTTGGGAATTAGAAGAAAACATCCTTTGTGAAGCCCAAATGTGACTTGTGACGAGCGGAAACATGGTTTCCATTATATGAAACTTGTTACGTTTGTCTGTTTTGAGCTGTACAATAGTTTGCAGGCAATTGTTTGATTTCCTCTGGTATGTCTGGCTAAAAAATCTGCCCACACTCTGTTAATTCTACAGTGTGTTGCTCATCTGGCCTTGTGCGCTGCTTCGGCAACCAGTCCTGCAGGCTTTTTCTCATCTGCCTCAATAAAGAAAACAAAACAAAGGAGAAGGAAAAGAGGGAAATCTAGATTATGCGGCCGTTACGCCTGTGAAAAAGACTCACTCTGAGCAAGTTTCTAAATCCTGTGTGACAGATTATGATCTTTGACCTTCCTAAAGTGGTCGTGCTAAAAGACAATTTCCCCACAGGGAGCAATAACAGTGCAGAAACATTATGATTGTTATTAAAGGAGGAGATCATCTCCAACCAAAAGACGAAAGCTTTGCTCGTGGAGGGAAACTATTTTTTGAGACAATCACCTTCAGTAAAGCTTAAAACAATGATTCTTTAATACTTAGCTGCATTCATCCCCTTTAAGTACAATCGTCCTCTGAAGGACAAACTCAAATATACGTTATTATCATCTGTGAATACCAAGTGGACTCGTGTGAGCCCGTCTGCAGCTCAGGACCATGCATGGGATTATGTGTGCAATGAATCAGCATTGTTTTTTTCCCGGTGAAGTATTCCTTTAAGAATAACGATTTTTAAAAACCATCCAAATCTCTCCCCCCTCTCCTCCCTCCTCTCACCCCTTCCATTAGCCTGAAATGAACTCAACCTCTTCTCTACTCTCTGCCTCGCTCCATTTCAACCCCCTCGCCCGGCCTCTCCTCTTCAGATGCGCGGGCAGATGAGCGCAAGGGAAACAACAACAAGCGAGGAGCACGCTTGCACTTGTGTTTGCTTACGTCTGAATCATGCTCCAACCAGACGTTTGTCTTTTTGTTGCCCTCTGATTATCTTACTCATGTTGACTTTTGCATATTTGGCTATCTCGACTGTAAACAACAGGCTCCGCTAAGGGTAAAAATAGCTTGGCAGTGCTAACAGGCACAAACACAGAGCGGCGGCACCGCTGTGCCCCACAGCTACCTTGACACAGTGTGTTTATTTGTACTTTTGCCCCCCATTCATCCCTCTATTTCCTCTGCCGTGTTCCATTTCCAAAAGGGATATGGAGTGATATATCCTCTTATTTCCCTCTCGTTCGCAGCCTTTCCGACCCACTGTTCCACTTATAGATTTATGTCGCCCCATGGGTCCACTGAATCAAACAGCTGATTGATTACTTCCCCTGTTCCTTATTTCATTGACTCGGAGCGTGTGTGAGTTTTATGTAACAGCTCCGAGGACGCTTCTCCTGCGCGTGGATTTACCTGCACGTTAACGTGGCGGAGGCGTTATGCGCAAGCTCACCTGCTCTTGCATATGCATGAACATACACTTGTGTGTGTACATAATGTGTGTGTGCATGTATGTGCTCACAGTTCAGTGTTCAGCAGGGACCCGTGCAGGAAGGAAGAGAACACGCTGTACCTTCCTTTACTGCCACCCAGCCTCAGCTTGCTGCCAGATTTACTGCAGTGTGTGTGTGTGTGTGTGTGTGTGTAGGTGTGTGTCTGGTCTTACCAGAGGGACGTAGTGGAGATGTAATGAACCATCTGAATGAAGGGCAAGGGGTCCGATGTGGCTCCACAGCTGTTACAGACACACTGCAAACACAAATGCATCCTCAGCTTCATCGCGGGACATCGTGTTCCTCAAAATGTTTGTGTGGACATTAAGGCGACATGAATTAAATATGTAGCAGCTCTTTAAAGTGATAGACGCACTGAACGACGTCCTACCTGTTCGAACAGAGTCATGGCAAACTTCTGGTGTGGTATACAGTGCTTGGCGGTGCAGATGTCCTCTCGGCTCTCCGCGCTGATGTGGAAGTGGATACGCATCAGGAGATTCTCCTGAGACACACATGAAGCAAAATCAGTTAATGTGTGTGTGTGTGTGTATGTGTGTTGGGTTTTGGGTTGGCATATGTGCTTGTTTATATTGTATACATATGTACAGTGTGTGTGTGTGTATGTGTGTGTTTGATCGTTCCTCTCTGTTGGCGCTCCTGTTAATCTGACCGTGGGAGCAGCATCTATATTTCATAAGAAGCCGACGGATTCCCTGACTGAACACATTTACTACCAATCGATCAGACAGCGCCAACCAGGCACACACATTAAGCGCACACACACACACACACACACACACACACACACACAGAGTGGAGGTCTTTAAGGCAGTAAGAAAGTGGCAGAGAAAGTAGCGGAGAGAAATCAACAGGAAGGGGCGAAAAGAGGACGATATTACAATAATAAAACCGTGACTAATGACACGCTTTCCTTTATTTTCCCTTTTAATAAATGATAACGTTTATTCCACAATGAGACAAAAACCTTTTAAACAATCCAACACTCTCATTGTTGAATAAACTAATGTATAGCTCTTTGCTTTTGAGGAGGTATTATCACATGATGAAATGACAACACAGTAACAGAGTAACAAGGAGCAGCAACTGTAAAATATTATATTGTAAATTTAAATTTGGACAAGCTTTTTCCATAAAGGGCTGTCAACCCTGGAGCCCATTAACAACTGATATCAAACTGATTATAGATTAAAAGTCTGTATGTCGACTGTAGCCGATGCATTGTGGGATATGTTGTGATGCTTGTATTGTGATATATGCACCGTGGTATGTGTTAGGGGTGTAACGATCCATCGATCTGGATCCATATAACCATTCTATGATCAACGATCCAGTGTCATCCATCGATCCATATAAAATTAAAAAAAAAAAAGTTGAACATTAAACACTTGACAAAAAAAACATGTTTCTTTATGGCCGCTGTATTGGACTCTCTCTCTCTCTCTCACCTCTCCCACATGTGTGTGTGTGTGTGTGTTTGTGTGTGGCCATGTTGTGTCTCTGACTCACGAAGCACTCGGCAGCGTCATCCATGATACCCAGCTGAAAGCGTTGTTCGTCTTGGAAAGTCTTGGCCAGCGCGCTCCGCAGTGCATCTGATGGCAGCACGCGCTCACTGCTGAACTGGAACTGAGCAAAGATACTCTGCAAACACACACACACACACATGCACACACATATAGAAACACATTAATTCTTTATTTCACTGCCACAAATGTACACTGTGCCATAAATGCGTTTCCTGAAAGACACTGTTAGAGTGGACACTGACAGTACACGAGTCCATGCACACATGTGTACATTTGAGCTTGTGTATTTTTCTAAAATCTCTCCAAAGACATTTCTCCTGTAAATCGGCGCCGTGTTCTGTCAACTGACCCATAAAACAGAACCAGTGGAACTAGTTGTCAACTTGTCAGGAACCAAAGTGCCGTACAACAAACTCAGACCGGACTGAAACAAACGCGGCGGCCGAGCCTCACAACACAGCTGGCCTCAATATCAGACCATATCAATAATAAATGGCGTTTGTAGTGCACTTTTCTCCGACAAAAACAGCTCTCAGAGTGCTTTGTAGCAGTAAAATAGAAACCAAATCAAACTGTTGCAGGGGGCTCGGAGAGAAAGCTAGGCCACTGAAGTGTGTTTTGAGGGCAGCGTTCAGAGCTTGAAGACGAGGATCAGTCAGTTTGGAGAAGACAGAGCTGTATCAGTGATACTCAGCTTAAGGCCCACAGGCAAAATCTGGCCTGTGATTGGGTGTTACAGCCATTGCCAACGCCCAACCCAGGTGTTTAACCTTTCTTCTAGTTTTATATATGTTGATTAGGATGTGTAGTCCCCTGCAGCTGATTGCTGAGGCATGGCCTGTCCCCACTCCTGCTTCCCATTTTGACGAGTCGGGGATTCTGACACTACAAAAGGCTGGGCAGCTTAACAGTCGGAGCGGCTGGAACTCTTCCACCTGCCAGCGTGCCTCTCGTTACTGTAGATGTTTCAAACTATAATAACTGTTGAATGCGGTTTTGGTGAAACTAGTACTGGGGTACTTTTAAAGCACCTGGAGGACTGGGTGAGGAGTAGCTTTCAAAATTGACAAGGCACACACACAACAACATTACCCTTGTTGAAAACACTAGGTGCAGGAGTGCTGCTTCATCCGTTCTTTTGTTTTCCATCGAGTAATTTAATATCCATCTATCCATCCACCCATAGGGCTGGAGCCTATCCCAGCTGACATTGGGCGAGAGGCGGGGTACACCCTGGACAGGTCACCAGCCTATCACAGGGCTGACACATAGAGACAGACAGACTTGCATGTCTTTGGACTGTGGGAGGAAGCCGGAGTACCCGGAGAAAACCCACGCTGATATGGGGAGAACATGCAAAATCCGCACAGAAGGGTTCCCTCCTGGGATCGAACCAGGAACCCACTTGCTGTGAGGCTACAGTGCTAACCACCACACCAACGTGCCGCCCTCCATGGAGCATACAAAACATAAAAAAGTGCGAGAAGAAGTTCCACCAGACACCCTGAAAGAGGTCCGGGCAATGCCCCAAATGTCCTCAAATCTTAGCACACCCCTACCCACACCTGATCTGTACAGGACTGCTGTGACGGGCCCCTGACCTGTCATTTTGCAAAAGAGACCCCTGGGCAAAGCAATTTCAGTGTCCCTGGTTTAAATCCATGCAGGTCCAAGCAGCCGCCAGAGCAACACAATTCAGCTTTTTCTGTTTCAATGTTTCATTTGTATGTGTAGAAGCGAGTGTTATTATAATCACCCCTGCCAAGGAGGTTATGATTTTCGTCGTATTTGTTTCTCCTATTAGTGAACAGGATATCTGAAAAACTACATGACACACGCATATGAAATCTGGTGAAGAAAAACATTTCTCTGCACTAATTGGTTGTTGGAGTGGAAATTCCACCATGTGCTTATTTATAAAGCACATTTCAGCTTCTATCTCCAAAACCACTGGTTCCAAATGATTTTGGATTCTTGACCAATTAAAATAAAGCAATGTCTACTGGCAACCCTTCGTCACAGGTATGAGAAGTCTATGAGTTTTTAGTTTTCACCTCGAAACTTCTCAAATTCTGTCATTTAAATAAATCTCAAGGAAGTTAAACTCAACCCTAAAACCCTGGACAGCAACATCCCCTCCCCTCCTGTCATCTCCAATAAAGGCAGAACATATTGCCCTTAAATATTCCAAAAAGGTTGTACTATTATACTTTATTTTTTTCCTCTAATGATGCTCAACATAAGTTCAGTCAGGAAGACTTTCTCAATGATATCCATTCACAATTGACCTATGGCTAAGCCACGCCCCCCTCCACTCACTCGACAAACTATCAACATTCAGTGACCGGCGCTATGGCAGGTGTCACAGTACACGGCATTTCCCAGGAGGCAATTGATGATTTTTGAGACATAACGATCGGATGTCATTGAGAAGTAACCAAAAGGGCCTAAACTACGCATTGGAGGGATATATTCATCATTTTATTGTTGAGAAGGTCGATGAAAAGCTTAAATTACAAGCCAAAACTTACAGGTAACAGTGTAAACCTGATAAACCACATCTCGTTGCCGTCACCATCAAAGACAACACGTTAAAGTGCCACTGAAGTTAAGGTTTTTGGCTCAGAATATGAGAAAAGGATAACGGCCTTTTTACCATCTTTACCAGGAGTGTCTCTCCGTTAGTTTGGTGCTACAGTATTTACACTGAATCATTCAGCATAACGTTTGCCAACCTTTGTTATCTCTGCGATTACAGATAAATTAATGAAGCTAAGCTCCAGAAGTTAACGTTAGCTTAACTAGAGCCCTATGGACAACAGCTAACAATGATGTACGATCACCAAAGTACAAAACTATAACAAAATAGGCTAATGAACTCCCAGCAAACAAGGTGACATGATGAACAACGCAGCTAGGAGCTATCGTTAGGCTAACTTTAGCTAACGTTAGCTAGAGATGTTAAAGATAACTTTATATTTCTTTCCAGCAAAGTCACAATATGTTGCCTCAAACACAATGTTGGCTTACCTTAGAACAGATGTAGACATCATTGTTAATCTTATTCACGTTGAGTTGATGTTGTGGTCTAACGTTACCACATAACTTTATCCAAAGGAGACACTTTTCTCAGTTGAGATGTGGTTTAAAGGGTAAAAAATACACCTCGTCACCCAGCCTCTCAGGATACCTTAGCTGTGTTTGAAACAGTCCACTCACTCACTCACTCACTATTCCCTATTTCGTGTTTACTATATAGTGCACTACATGGGGAACGACTGAACGAGATTTCGGACACTAACTGAAACTTTCTTAACGTCGTTGCGTCAGTAGCTGCGCCGCATATTCCTGTGACACAAGTGGACGCGCCGAGCATCATGTAAACAAATCGGGCGCTTTGAGGATGATCGAACTGTATGGTGGTTGTACATTTTGTCAATAAATTGTTGAAATGTCAATGGTGTGGACATTTGGTTTTGTCAGCTACGGTTGTGTGTCTGCATTGTGAGCTGTAATAGCCCACGATAGTGCACGAGCTACAATCTACCTGGCTCGTGCGAGCTAAGTGGCTATTGTTAGCTCGTGAGCTAACGTTACCGCATGGCCGCATTGCATTGTGGTATACGGGAGTAAAATGTAGGGTACATCATTTGTTCGCTCACGTTTGCTGTGCATTGTGGGTATTTTATAGTCCACTATATAGTGAATGAAATTAACCGCGGAGAATTCGAACAACACTACAAAATGGCGAACACACTATATAGTGCACTATATCCATGATAGTGTTGCATGTACCCCATGTACACCGTTTGACCATTTTTAAACTTCAAATCTCAGAAAAAGCTCATAAAACCGAACAAAACTGACTTTCTGTAATGCATTTCAATGAACGTCCAGGCAGAGAATCTCTGAGTGTATGGGAATGGCTATACCCACTGTGATTGGCTCATTGCGTTTGAGGGCGGGACTTAGCCATAGGTCAATTCTCTCTCTATCCCACTCCAACCGTCCCCAGTTAGCCAATCACACTTTTCCACAATCTTCAGCCATTCATGTCGCTGCTGCCAAACTCTAAATCTCTTCTCCTCTCTTCTCCTGTCAGCTGTCATTTTAGGCAGAATCGTTGCGCCCTCCTCCACCCCATTCACCTCCAGATCCTCAACTCCCTCCTCATCTCATCACCGCCCACATTTAAGTGTACTGTTTGCAGTTGAAACGTTAGGGTCTAGGTACAATGTCTGAAGGGTTACTGTTGGTTCCACCAAGTGTTTGGTGGAAACAGCGCTTAAGTCTTACGTCTTTTTTGGGCCATGGCATCACATGATGGCATAATGACAATGTTTGGCTGCTAGGACAATTGGCTTGAAAGCCCAGCGCACTTCCTGGGGACCTGGTATAGAAGCATTTTAGCTTCCTTAAAGTTGAATGGAAAAGGAACAAGAGCTGCGCTATCTGTTTTTAATTATGGATCATTACAAATACGATAAAAGTTAGAGGTACCATGTAGCCCTGCAGGGAGGCAAAAAATAAATCATGTGTGGAAATCAAACATTTTGCTGTATTAAAATATGCATTGATTATCGTCTTGTAATCACAACATAGCCCTCTGATTCAGAATTGTATCGTGAGCTAAATTTGTTTGAGAGGTGCAATTCATCCTCCTACAAAGCCCCAGTATCCCCACTTAGGATTTAGATTTTCTCCAAAACACTTTCTGGATATGGATTTGTTGAAATGACACATTCAGTTATTGTGTGGTGGAGGAATGTGCTCTCTGAGTACTTCCTAGGTATTGTTGTCATACACAGTGGCAGTAGGTGCAGTAATAGCAGTAGTAACAGCAGCTTTAGTAGCAGTACCAGACACAACCGTCTTGGAAATTACTCTGTGGCTCATGTGGGTTGATCCACATTAATCTGAACATGAGTACAAAAAGTAGCGTTAAGTTCAAGCAGAGGCAGTGAGACTACTTTTGACTAGACCGAAGAGAGCTGCAGACGTCTAAGGAGGGAGAGATAAAAGCATGGATAACTTTCTCCAGATTGCCACAGGATAAAAATGACCTATTTTTTTTTTTTGTAAGAATTCTCCGCTGGAAAAAGCAAAACCGAGCAACTATTTTTGACCCTCACTAAAACAGCCCAAAACAGAAATAAACACAAGTCAGCGTGATGTGTTGGAGCGGTGGTTGGTGCTCTGCTGGTTTTCTGTCCCAGCGGTAATTCAATCACTGATTAGATGGCTGGACTGAAAGCCAGCAGGTGCTCTGTGTGCTGAAGACTGAGTAACACTCTATTAAGAGACAGAAAGATACTCTCATCATCATCATCATCGTCTGTTTGTTTCCACACTGGTTCCATTTTAGTTGAGCACACTCGTGTATATATCAAGCATGAAGCTCCAGCAGCAATAAAAGCTACAGCTACTACTCTGTAGATTTCTTTAAATCAAATATTGATTTATGAATCTATTACTTGAGGTTACTAAATTAATGTGCGATCAACCTACTTTTTTTTCTTTTACTAAGCAACTGATGGAAACAACATTTTTCTTTAATTGATCCAGTATTGAGCGAGCGCGCTGGAATAATATCCCTACAGAAAAAGACATTTTTGCAAAGAGTAAGATCCTGTGTGTTTAATCAGAAACAGCCCCGAGATTGCTTTCCCCAAAACCACCAAACTCCATTAAAAAAACAGTAATTTTAGCATGTATAGAGCCACAATGTTTACATATCTACAGTAACTAGGTGAATTAAGGGTTAATTTCAACTAAACTGCCGATTGTTGGGACAGTGGGAAGATGAGCCACGATGCCTTTTGTAATTTTTCTTTTGTTTCTGTCGACTTTGAATGAAGTGTGTTTGACGACTGATAAAATGAAAGTTTATTCAAATGGAGTCTGGAGGGATTGGCGATAGCGGTTTTGGGGCTGTTTCCGGTTGAACGAAATAAATGTAACTCTTCGACAAAAAGGTCTGTCTCTGTAGGGATCCTTTCAAAAATCGAGTAGGACACTTGTAATAATAATCGGAGCCCATCAATGGCAAAACAAGCACTTTTAGTAAACATACATGATGGTTCGCTATAGCCCAGAGTGGTTATATTGTGGCCTGTTTCATCTTTGCCAACAGCGGCCCTCTCGCTCAATAAGATAGGATAGGACGGGACGAGACGGGACGAGACGAGACAAGACGAGATGAGACAAGACGAGACAAGAGAAGATGGAACTCTATTTATCCCAAGGGAAATTGCTGTGCAGCAGTTGCAATACAAAGTTGGAGGAGGGCAGGTACAAAGCGTGAAAGGCAAAGGACTAAAATAACATAGCAGGAAAGCAGATGAATAGAAAACATTAAATACAAAATATTGTTCACATAAACTTAATGACACTAGATAAGGTCCAAAATATAAGAACTAGCTGACAGTGAGGTTCAAATATAAACACGAACTAATAGTTTGGTACAAAATGTAACAAAACTAGATGACAGTGAGATGCAAACATCAATCCATCCATCCATTTTCAACAGTTTATCTGAGGCCAGGCCAGATGAGATATGTCATCCCTCCGCGTGTTCTGGGTCTGCCCCGGGCCTCCTACCGGTTGGATATGCCCAGAACACCTCTAACAGGAGAGACCCAGGAGTAAGGTGCAAACATCTGTCCATCCATTTTCATCCGCTTATCCGGGGCCAGGTCGCGGGGGCAGCAGGCTGAGCAAAGTAGTCCAGACTCCCCTCTACTCAGCAACGCTTTCCAGCTCCTCCTGGGGGACCCCAAGGTATTCCCAGGCCAGACGAGATATATGATCCCTCCAGCACGTTCTGGGTCTGCCCCGGGGCCTCCTACCAGTTGGATGTGCCGGGAACACCTCTAACAGGAGATGCCTAGGAGTAAGGTGTTAATATCCATCCATCCATCCATCCATCCATTTTCAACTGCCTATCTGGGGTGTGTGGGCAGCAGGCTGAGCAAAGTACTTCAGACGCCCCTCTCCCCAGCAACACTTTCCAGCTCCTCCTGGGGGATCCGAGGTGTTCCCAGGCCAGACGAGATGGATAATCCCTCCAGCGTGTTCTGGGTCTGCCCCGGGGCCTCCTACCAGTGGAACATGCCTGAAACACCTCTAACAGGAGGCGCCCAGGAGGCATCCTGATCAGATGCCTGAACCACCTCAACTAGCCCCTTTTGACGTGAAGGAGCAGCAGCTCTACTCCGAGCTCCTTACTCTATCTCTAAGGCTGAACCCAGACACCCCACAGAGGAAACTCATTTCGGCTGCTTGTATCCGTGACCTCATTCTTTCAGTCACTACCCCAAGCTCATGACCATAGGTGAGGGTTGGGACGTAGATGGACCAGTAAATCTAAAGCTTCGCCTTCCAGCTCAGCACCCTCTTCATCACGATGTTCCGGCTCAGCGCCCACATCACTGCAGATGCTGCGCCAAACCGCAGATCCATCTCACGCTCCATTCTACCCTAACTTGTGAACAAGACCCTGAGATACTTGAACTTCTTTGCTTAGGGCAGTAACCCATAGGTGCAGACCAGTACATACAATATATACAGTGACACAAACAGGTTACCAGTATAACAACAGTATGGCTGTATATAGATACGTTCGTAAAGTGTCAGATCTGAGGTAGCTGGTGTAAGAGTGCAACATTCACGATTATGTCCCTGAACATTTAGTCTCTTAGACATAAAAACATGGGAAAAAAGGGACCAAAATTACACTTTAAGGCTTGATGCATTTTAACAAAACCACCATCTCACCCCAGCTTTAAGTGTTTTAGTAGCCTAAACCCAACCACACATGATACAAACTAGTCTCCAGTGCCACAGTCTTGCTTTGCAGAACCAACTATCCACCTTGACCTCTTCACTATGAATCCCTCTTGGAGACAGGGTTTAAGCACCTGTTGTGGCTGCTTGGACTCAGCCTCCTCTAAGAATACTTTACCTATTGTCCAACCCTTTTCTTTCCTCCATCAAAACTCCACCTGAGCACCAAGTTTTCACAATCTGAGAATAACATGACATCTCTCTCTCAGCCACATATACGTCGCAGAATTCACCGTGAGCCTAGATTTAATCAGTGTGAAATTCAGACAATTCCTGGAGTTGTCTCCTAGTTTTATTTGCCCTCTTTACATCTTTGCTTATATTTAAGATTTCAGGGCCAATATTTGGCATTTTGGAAGCGAGATGGCTGTGATGATCACAATGGGGTGAAAATGTTATAAAACAATAGGCTTCAGTCTGTGAGTGTGGCTGAGTGTGTGCAGGCTGAGGGTTGGCAATGGGAAAGGTAATGCAGTCGTACTGATGGGGAGAGTGTGTGTGTGTGTGTGTGTGTGTGTGTGTGTGTGTTTCCAAGTGTGAAGACAGGAGCAATCTACACCAACTCCCACATTCATTCATCTTTCCCCTTCCTTCGCTCCCACATTCCCTCTCTCCTTTTTCTTTTTCTGTCTTCCTGTTCCTTGCATGTGTGTGTGTATGTGTGTGTTCAGGTAGCTGCGTCTGTGCATGTGTGTGTGAGTGCTTTGCTGTTGAGAGAGATAAAGTGTTGCAGTGATTTCTAGAGGGATAGCCACAGGCAGCCTCTGAACTTATGTTTACTACAAGGGCGGGCGTCTTTATCTGCTGCAGATAAACCCAGAAATACACACACACACACACACACACACAATCCCTCCAAAATAAAAGAACCCATAATCATCATTTATCTCTTTAGGTTCCCTAAAATGGATGTTTGAAAATTTAACACGCCATTAAAGTTCATTTGGCGCGTGTCTCGCCCAGTTATTCAGAGACTTTTATCTCCTTCGCCTGTGGGGACCGCAGCTACAAACAGACTGCGAGAACAACGTTACATCTGTTTCTGACAAAAGAGAGACGGTGACAGGACGGTTAATGAAAACTGACAGGAAACTGTGAACACTTAACACGGTGACAATACCTTTGATTTGTACGCCCACAGCTGACTCACACACACAACACGCCCACAACTCTGTGTCTGTGTGTGTGTGTGTGTGTGTGTGTGTGTGTGTGGAGTATCGCAGCGTGGTAAGAAAGATTTGTGAGCATCTCAAGGTGCATGTGTGTAGCAGCCCTAACGTGTGCAGCATGCAAGTAAGATTTGTGTGCATGCGTAGGTGTGTGTGTGTGTGTGTGTGCAGCATCACAGCCTGGGCTCTGCTAGCTCAGCGCTTTCAGTCAGCCAATTAATTACAGAGAAGCACTGGAGACAGAACAGCGTGTAGAACACACACATCGACACTGCTACACACACACACACTACACACACAGCACATTACACACACACTTCCCTTCACTCAGACACATATTTGTCATCATCGATGCAACAAATGGCTGGAACAGAGCTGCATAAGGCTCGTTCATTATGAGGGTTTCATGATGTTACAGATCTTCATCTTCTGTTTGGTTGCTTTCTATCAGCAGCTGCAGTGACTCAACCTGAAGCTACGGTATAAAAGCATTATTCTAAACACTTATTGTACGGTAGCTCCTGACTGGGAAAACAAGTGTCGGGTACAAAGTACGTGATGTGTTTTACACAATGGAGGACGAAAAAGAAAGAACACCACAGTGGAAAAACTACAGTATTGTAAGTAAAAGTCTGGTGTTCAAGTGTTTATAAGTAAAATATCAAGTAGCCTACCGTAAAACTTCAATTAGTAGCCCGGGCTATTATTTGCTTAAATCACTGCAATCAACAGGCCTGGGACAGACCTTTAATTCCTTTCACACAAAAGCTCAGCAAAGATCGGACAACACAATCAAATTGTTTAAACCAGTATGAATATTCCTTGTATAAAAATTAGCCTTCAGATTATATATCAGTTATATATCATTCATTTGATCTACCACTGCCAGACGGCGCATCAGAGAGGATTACGGCACCCGGCATACCGACACAACATCACTTTATCCTGTTAAAACAACACTCACAACCTGAAATCATCTTATATGAAAACCCCTTCTGATTCTTCTGATCTGAGGACGCTCATGGACCAAAGGACGGGAAATCAAGGAATGGACACATAATTTGAGGTAGCCAACAACCTGGGTTTTTACATCCAAGGAACTTCGATTAAAAAAAAAAGCCAGACCAGGTGTCTAATTGACACAAGTATTTATTTGACAAAATGTGTAGCCACACCAGGCTAGTAAAAGAGACGGGGCATTTAGGGTGCCTTCACCCCTGCCCTGTTTGGTTCACTTCAATTGAACTCAAGTTCGTTTGCCCCCTAAGTGCGGCTCGTTTGGGCAGGTCTGAACACAGCAATTGCACTCAGGTGCACACCAAAACAACTGGACCGAGACCTGAAGAGGTGGTCTCAGTCCACCTACAAACAAACTCTGGTGCGGTTCGTTTGTGGTGAGAACGTGTTGCGACCTGGATCTGAACCAACTGCNCAATTATATAACTTTGTGACAAAATTAGTCCCTGATTCAGACCAAAGCGAGACAACTCTAGATCTGAAATCAGCTACTTTCATTTCATTAGCAGCTGCTCGTAATTTTAAATGAAGCTGTAACGAAAGTTCAGTCAGGAAGACAATACTTTTCATGCTCAGGCTGTAAGTTTCTTTCTCACCCTGCCATTCACTCCTTGCACCTATGTTCACTCANGAAAGTGTCACATTTATCTTGCAAGTGTACTCTTCTTCCTGGATTTTTCCCACATGGAAATTCTGAAATCAGCTACTTTCATTTCATTAGCAGCTGCTCGTAATTTTAAATGAAGCTCTAGCGAAAGTTCAGTCAGGAAGACAATACTTTTCATGCTCAGGCTGTAAGTTTCTTTCTCACCCTGCCATTCACTCCTTGCACCTATGTTCACTCACTATCTCCAGATGTCGTTGTCTGGGTAGGTCAGTTGAGTCATCAGCTGATTCACAATTGCCCAACTGCGCAGCGACACACCTTCTCCTTCAGCCTATCATCTTACTGCTCCTCATTTTAAATCTGGTTCTTTCTCTGCCGTAGTTCTTTCTTCCTGCACTCCCTCCACCTCCCCATCACTATCCAGTCTTTACAGATTCATCAGCCTCATACGCCTCAGCAGTCAACAGCCTCAGTGTCATCAGCCACCACCACCACCTGTGCCTAGACTCCTATTTATTTGTTTTTCTTTTTAGCGAGATTTTTAGACAAGCCTGTGGTTGGTTACTGCCTCACCTGCACATAAGTTCTATTTAACTTTTCTCTGTCTGGCCTCCCTTTTAAAAATCTGCAAGTAAAACATAAAACATTTGACGAAGGAAAAGAAAGTAAATACCGATGGGAAAGAAGGACAAAAAGAAGGAAGCAAGTGCACAAGGAGAAAAGAGAATGGAGGATGTTTAAAATGGAGAAACAAGGTGACAAACCAAAAGGCTTAATGAAGCAGGTACTTGCTTTTATTTTATGTGCAAATGCTCTTTTGTTTCTCCTTTTTTTGAAGCACGTAATCAAAACTACTGTTTGCAGTGGTTACATAACCCCACTGCAAGAATCTGCTGTGTTTATTTGGAGATATGTCTCTGAACAGTGAATATAGCCACACAAAAAGATTAAAGTAAAACATATATGGACCGTCAAATGAGTTTATCTCAGGCTTTGCGTCACGTGTCAGGTCACTCTAGCTGTCAGATAAATGCAGTACTGTCTCCCTATGGTCAAGGAAATGTAGAAAGCCTCCCACACTCAAGCAAAGTACTTGCACTTCATTTAGGTACACCACTTCTGTAAATACACTTCAGTATCAACCTCAGGTTTACATTTCTGACAACAGTGTTTGCGTAATAAGCAGAAACAGGGGGAAAAAAGTAAAACAAAAACAAAAAAACACCTGCTGCACCTTGCTATTGTTGCCAGGCAACCACCTCATCACCTCCTAACCTTCATGTGTAATCAATGTACTGTTTTTATTGTATTTATTTGACAGTGATTAGTATCTAGTCCCTAAAATGTTGAGGCAGAGGGTACTTGCTGTAGCTCTGGTTGAGGGTGAGAGGCTGTCAGTAAATAGTTTGTTGGGCACAGGGAAACAGAGATCTGTGTGGGTACATGAGACCCTAAAAAAGAGGGTGGATCATGGGGAGTACCACCAGTTGGTCCAGGAGCTTCACCTCCATGATGGAAGTTTCCAGGCATATTTTAGGATGACTCAGGGGCAGTTTGACAACCTGCTGTCTATCATCGAGCCGTATAGCTCTGGGTATCCAGCAACCACTACCACCAGTTTCTCCACCATTGTTTACCAACTTGTTGTCATGACCACCACTGAAGGCCGGCCTCTTGCTACGTTTAAAATGCTCCGGCAAGAACACCAGGCTCCTAGAGCGCAGAAACACGAGGCACGTCACAACTTAAGACATAAAAGAAAGCAGCACCACCAACACACCGCAGTGATGGCCGCTGCTTTAGGTTTACGCTGTAGTAAGACCTCCAGGAGCCACTGGAGGACAAAGTGAGTGTTTTTACCTTTAAAGCGCAGAAGATACACGAGTCCTCCATGCACTTGTGTGTGGTCAGCTGTCGAAAGCTTCTGCGGAAGATGTCCAGATGCCACAAAACCTGAGAGACAAGACATTAACTTAAACACAGAGAAAAGACATGTGGAATGTTTGATACTCAGTTTCTGTACCTCTACGTTCACCTCTGGGGGTACCTCACCTATAAAGGGGTGTCTCCTGCCTTGCCTTTCCTCTTTTGCTTTTCCATGGGAGAGGTAAGTGACAATGCTCTTGTGGTAATTTCCATGTTTCAGCCCTGTTAAGCTATGTTTATAAGTTCAAACATAATCTTGTGTCTTTTAATTTGTGTAGGGGCTCGAGGATTGTGTTTTTGCCACTTGCTGTCAGTCAGAAGACGGCCTGGGTCTCCTTATATCTACACAACGCAGACATCAGTGGAGTCCATGGTTACACGAATAACGTTTTGTCCCGGGTCCCACTGGAACTAGCGCTTTGCACTTGTACTGTTTGCTTTTCTTCTGTTGTTTCTCATTACCTCTTGCTCTTGTTCTTGTTCTTTGTCTAAGCAACAGTTTGTGTAAATTTTAATATGTAACTGTGTTTCATAAGTCCTCAGGATGAGTTGTCCTCCTGTGTGTTTCTCGGAGGAAAAGGACAGTCAAGGCTCCACTTATAATGGTTCATGAGTTTTTCTTTTGTGTGTTTCACATGATACTGCTTTTTTTCCCATGATCTGGCTTTAGCAAAGGAATGCACATATTTTCTGTTTATCCCGATGGTAAACTAATCCAGGAGGTCCATTTACACTGTATCCAGATCAGTGGTTCCCAAAACGGGGGCCTTAAGGACAGGCCAAGGGGGGCACAAGACTGATTCATCTCCATCTTTTCATCATAACCTTGAAAACAAGGCAATGTTAACTTACATTAGCTACAATTCTTTATCATGTTTTAAACAGAAACAAGTCATAAACACCAGAATCACCATTTAAAAAAAAGATTTATAAAAGGACCTGTTAAGTATGCAGTTACACCGTAGCTAAGACTGGTGACAGGCCATGGTTGCCAGTTGCCATAGTTACACAACATGCTCTCTGGGTGCACAGGAGTCAAGAATAGCAACTGACAGAGTGAGTGACAGTGTGAAAGGAAAAGTTATTTTCACCGTGGTTAGTTTGTGAACCACTGATCTCGATATATTATCTGGGTGTCAAATGTCAGATGTTACTGTCAAAATAAAAAGGCATTGTTCTGACAATGGCGACGCTTTTCTGTGATCTTTTCGGTTTAGGGGGAACAGTGTGGAAGATTTAGGGGGATTTAGTGACATTTAGTGATGTTCAGGAGGTTTGAAGCAGGAGCTGACTTATCCACAGAGGTTCCTTCCTCTCTAAAAAAAGACCAGACTTGATGATTTAAAGGAACAGTGTGTAGAATTTAGGAGGGGTTTAGTGGCATGTAGTGTTGAGGACTAGCCTGGTTCCAGACCATAGACCCCACCCACTCAACTGAGTAGGCTTGCATCTCTGGTCTGGCATACTGCAATGAATTTGCGATTTATCTCGTCCAAACGATGGACGGACCAATGAACGCCGGGGGTGGGGGCGGGTCTAGCGATTAGCCAATCAGCGCCACGCTGATGTCAAGCTGTACGCCGGTGGGTAACTGGTGAGGATAGCAACAATGGCGACCACTACAGATCCTACAGACCACATTAACGATGCTATCAAGGTATTTCGCCACTACTCGCGTTAATAGAGGACCAAATTAAGGAAGCTGCTAAACTGGATTTAACGGCGATGCAGCTGGGCGTGCACGACGACGGAGACATTTTAAACGGGCAATGCTCGCTTGTTTTCAGCACCCCCGAGGCATGGATACTAATGACGTCAGATTCTGGGTGAGTTGTTGATCTCTACTGATTGGTTAGGGAAAAATCAAATTCCCTCCCCCTTGTAAATCGCCTTCAATGGAGGCAATGTCAGACTGAAGGTTCTGGGAGCTTCAGTCTGACACTCAGGCTAGGTGAGGACTGCAGTTGCAACCAGCTGAAACTTCTCCAGATTCAGGCTGTTCTCATGTTTGTTTGTACAGTTTCCTACGACAAGTAATGCACCCAAATTTGTACATATCCCACGCTATCATGAGCCAGGAATTTGTGCATGAGAAATGTATTTTGGAAGGCCGCGATCACGTGACCAATGTGTTGACGGGAGTAAACAATAAAGTGGTCCCGAGTGGTCTTGTGAAGGAGGCAGGTTGGGGTTGTGAATGGGTCACAGAACCACGAACTTTCCGCTGGGACTTTCCACAGGAGATGTGTGTTCAGAATCATGTGAACGTTGAGTTAACTTTAATCCTGACCACAGTACCTTCACTTGCCTTAACCTAACCTCCATACCGTTACCTTAATTACATAACTTTACATTGAGGACGTCATGCCCCGGATGCTAATTCGCTGGATATCAAGCAAACCACTGTGTGTGCATTTTCGTAGGATATCATATGAACTTGTCTGAGAGGATAGGTAACCCAATTATAGAGCCGAATTATCCGCAACGGTCTCTTCATCTCTAAAACAAACGGACCCTGTGATTAAAAGCGGTAAAAACACTAAATAAAGCAGTTTCACGTTACAGATCAGTGCTTCTCATACACTGTTGGGCACATCGGAGACGGGCCGTTTGCCCAGCGCCTGTGTGCTCACCTTTTTTCTCGGATAACTTAATATGTGCTCACGTTATGTCAGATCTAAACATTCAGGAGGTTTTTACTAGGAGCCAAGTTATCCACAAAGGTCTCTTACTCTCAAACAAACAAAACAAAACAAACGGACCTGGTGATTTAAACCGGTAAAAACACTGAATAAAGCAGTTTCACGTTACAAATCAGTGTTTCTCCAACCCTGTTTGGCATAAAAAAACTATGTGTTTCTGATGCTGCTGGTCGCAGAAGGGCTGCTAACCATCATACCACCAACCACAAACGCAAAAACGTGAATGGCCCTACTTAAAGTCCATTCTCACTGAGGGCGAATATCCGCACGGATTATTCACGGATTATTTCATGAGTTCTTATGGAAGTTTGCACACCAGGGCAGAACTTTCGTGCGGTGAAAAAAGTTTCCGCCCAGACTTTGACCCCCCACGGAATTCGCCGGCGGAACTACACAGCTGGGCCAATGAAATTGTTTGTTTATAGTCGCACAGACCTGGGAGAGTCCGAAATCCAGCCAGGCAGGACAGTATGGGAGAAAGATTCATAAACCTCGTTTCACAGCACCCCGTCCTTTTTGATAAAAGACGGGATGATTTTATGAACAATGTATTAAAGGACAACGTCTGGCAGTCCATTGTCCAGCTTGGTGGCTGCGGTGAGAGTGGTAAGTGCTAAAGAAAGTTGATGTTGACGCTTGTTAAACGTTAGCTTGCTAGCTTGCTGCTGCTGCTGCTGCTGCTGCTGCTGTTGCTGCTACTCGTGTCCATGTTCACCCACACCCGTTCACACTGTGCGGAATTGGAACACAACAACGTGAAATCCCGTGTCCGTACCGCGCCTGTGTGTATGGTTTAAACGCGGAAAAGCGCTGCGCGAATATTCCGCAAATCCGTCCCGCATTTCCGCATCGCGGCAGTGAGAATGAACCTTTAGAGCCAGTATTGTTTTGTCCGATCTGGGCTACTGTAGAAATATGGAGTAGTCAACTAGCCTAAATTAAAATTTTCGTTTAGTCGACTGGGAAATTAGTTGCCAGGAACATCCCTAGTTGATACTACTATGATAAACTTTTATTTATGACTTCAGTTTGATGGGTTTCTTTTATAACTTTAGATGCTTTGGACAGTAACTCTCATATGTAGATTTAGGGGGGCAGAAACTTCCCTGTAGCTTTAAAAGACACATTTGTTAAACTCACATTGAATCAAACGACTTCCTGTAATGTGAGACGGTGCAGGGAATCAACACCCCAGTCCGCAGCCCTGCATGGAATTTGGCTATTTTCAGCTAATTGTTTTTCCCAGAACTGAGGTTTCTACTTTTTGTAGTTTCAGCAACAAAAGAGTCTGAGGGAGACATTCAGTGGGACGGACAGACAGAAAACGACCAGCACAAAGCCAAAAGAAACGAGTTAGAGGACTAGTAGAGAAGTGGTCTGCATGAGGCAGGCCTCTCTGTGTCCTTCTCTGTCTCTCCAGTGCATAATTAGAGGAAAGAGCTCTTAGTACATTCATTCAGCATGCTGAAAGATAATATTGACACAACACTGTCCCTTAGGCTTCGACTGCAGCACACACACTTACAGTACCCACATACAGTTGCAGGTCTACACACACACACACACAAAACCAATATGTATGGCAACCTTAGCAATACGAGGCTGCACAGTGTGTGTGTGTGTGTGTGTGTGTGTGTTAAGGAGAGAGTGATAGGTGGAGGAAAGAGGGGGCGGAGGATGACAGACTGCATGCTGACGCTAGTGTATGCGTTCTACCTTTCTCCCCCTCTCCGTTTCCCCTCCTCTCTCCTCGCTGTAGTTTATTTGGTCGTGATGAATCGGCTCCCTGCACGGCACTGCAGCAGCCACAAGGAGGGCACACTCTCTCCATGCCCATCTCTCTTCATCAGTATCTATCTATCCATCTCTTTTCTCCCCCTCTAAACACATCCCTTTATCTCCCTCTCCGCTCCTCTCCCATTTGTATCATTTGTTTTTCTCTCACTGCCCTTTTAACTTCTCTTGTTCTATCTGCAGGAGCATCTCCGAAAAAAAAAACGAAACTAGAGTTTAACTAACAAACTAAGTGACGGAAAAACACATAGAGTAAAAAATGTTTTCAGGACGTCGGCACCATCCTGCTGTTCACTGTCGTTGTAATTTGAATCACAGACAAATCTAACCAATAATAATAATAAAATTTTGATCTCATGTGTGTTTTCATATCAAAGTCCTTAAAATTTTCATGAAATCAAACCCCATTTCTGATACGATTTATGGACTGATTTTGAGTGGACGTCACAGTTACATCACAGCAGTTGCCCATGCACACCGGTGGCAGAAAAACAGCCGACATCGGAGACAAACAGTTGACATACCCAGAATAAAAATGTCTTCTTGTGCCGTTGGATGTCAGAACAGGAATACAGAATAAGATAACCTTATTTTTTTAGAAAACTGTCACAGAGGACGACGTAGTAGAAAATAAAGTTTTGTTTCCGGTACGTTATAATCTCAATATTCAGGCTATAATGGCTGCTGGACGCTCTGTAGAGGAGTGTGTGTTTGGCTCTAATGAACAGAATTACAGACATGGTGAAAGACAATTCATCGTAATGAACTGTAAAAACTCACATTTGTCAAGCACGGATTTGGCTCATTGTCCTTGGTTAAGACTTGTTGAGACGTCCCCATGTTATGTAATTTAACGTGAAAGTTACAGACAACTTTTTAACTAGCTAGCTAACGCTGTCTGTTTATTAACACCTTCATAGTAACAGAATATAGTAACTTTCACCACTGCTCATGTAAAAAAGACACCACAAGAAATGTTTAGATTTATAAACAGATGCTGGATTATCGTTTGTTTCTGGCTGTCGGCAATCAGCGATAGGTAGCGCACTAGCTACGTTAGCTACATCGCTAATGTTAGCTAGCTTTTCACTTTCCCTGCCTGATGATGCAGATGAACTGATCTAAACACACATTTTGGGCTTTCTTGGGGTGTCCTTTCTAAAGTGAGCAGTGGTGAAAGTTCATATACTTTGTTATAATCAGAGTGTTAATAAGCGGACAGCATTAGCTAGCTAGCACGCTAACACGCTGATAAGTTTTGCTCCCACATTAAACTATATTATATGGGGACGTCTCCACAACTATTAATCAAGGACAATATGCCAAATCCATGCTTTAAAATTCTTATGATGATTTATCTTTAAAATAAGCCGAACACACACTTTTCAACTTTAAAAGTGACACCGTTTCACTTTAAAGTTCTATTTCCTGATATTTTACAGTGTTTTAACTAGCATGTCTTTGAGTGACTGAGCTGTCTTATTTGTGTGTGTTGTTGTCAGGGCTGCAACGCCACATTCACACTGGACGTGGAAACCCTGCAAAGCCTGCTGACTTTCCGTGGAGCGCCACCCGCTTCCTTCCGGCGCCCATGTTGGGCTGTTCACACTGGAGGCACCGCGATCTGCAGCAACATTTTCGCTGTCTTGTCTATTTTTTTTCCAAGCGCAGCAAATATCTGACAAGAAAACACACTAACAATCTATTCTAACAATATAAAGGATAGGTTGAACGTGACATAGATCTGATTATAGTAAGTAAAAAACTTTGCACCCAGTGCTTCCACATATTTGTTAGTCTCTAAACAGAGAACGAGAGACACAAGCAGACACACGAAATGGCACGGAGAAATGCGCTTCTTGTCAGTGGCATAAGGTAGTTACAGTGGGCCCCAGTGCACGCTATTGTGCACATAATAGGCTCGTTTGAGATGAACTACGCCTCGCCTGGAAAGTGGACGAGAGCAGGCGGCTGCAGCAAGGGGTGGTGACAAAAAGCTGCAGTGAAGTCGGACAGTTTTCCAGCAGCCTTCATTCCGTACAGGAAGTCACAGAGCAACTGCAGCACCTGGCTCTAAAAACTGCGGCCGCCTTGCCCTTGCAATATTATCGCCTGTGTTGGGCTTACTTTGATTTTGTCAGGAGGAAAGATGACAAGAACACTGTTGCTGCAGGTAGTCGGACTAAAACTCTTTCCACTGCAAAAAAAACCATCCTCAAACCTCCGGTCTGAAACACCTCAGCTACTACGACCGACAGCACAACAACATGAAGCTCCAGGAAATACACCCCACCAAAGGTGAGCCGTCTGCAGCCACAGAGGTCGGCTGTAGCACTACACTGGCTAAACAACCCAAACTGGATTTTATTTGTGGACAGCTGCAGCTACAAAGAAGTGACGAAGCTTGTGGGTGGATATGTGGTGGATGAAATCTTGCTCCATGAGTGTCTCTCCGTCTTTTGGGCAGAGCTTTGGGAAAATACCGGTCACAGGCAACAGAAAGCCCCGGGTAAATAGAAGCTACACTTAACGGCGATTACCCTGACATTCACGCAGACGCACACATCTCAAAATTGGGGAGATCCGCAACTACCAATTTTTAACGAGTAGTGTCAAATGGCGGGTGACTGCCGACGAATGGCTGCACGACAGTTGACACATTGGAGCTCTTCACTTCCAGTGTGAACATGGCGCAAGACTCCCCGAGAAAGTAAAACCCAACAAACATGCAGATTCAGTTTTGTTCATTTGTGTGACTGATTAGTAAAGTCTTCACATTTCGTGTCCCATAATGCGTGATAAACATTGCAGGGTTTAATCCTTTCAGATTCATTGTTCATTTTAGTCAAACCATACCGTTTGAAAACGAGGCGCGGCTCCAACTAGAAAACAATGTTTTGATGCATTGGATGTGCTGAATGTGCATATTAAGGCAGTACAGGAGGAGGTGCACATTAATAATCCTCCAGGACTGTAACATGCTCATGTTTAACCCAAACAATGTGTCATGTGACTGCAGTTGGTTCAGATCCAGGTCGGAACAAACGAAATGCATCAGAGTTCATTTGTAACCGGACTGAGACCACCTCTTCAAGAAGGTCTCGGTCCGGTTGTTTTGGTGTGCACCTGAGTGCGATTGCTGTGTTCACACCTGCCCAAACAAACCGCACTGAGGGGGCAAACAAACTTGAATTTGATTGAAGCGAACCAAACAGGGCAGGTGTGAAAGCACCCATGGGTCCACACGTAGGGTCACTGACCACGCTGACGTATCAACAACTTGTGAGTGAGAATGTGTTGGACTAGGTTTAGGCAACAAAAGCGCTTTAAATTGGGTTAAGAAGAAAACACTGTCTTGTGCTTGAAGTCACTGCAGAGTTTTTCTTTCCTAAACCAGAACCATGATATTTGCCTAACCTTTACAAAGTGTTGCCGGTGTCTAAATATAATTATATTAAAAAAACATATTGCTGTTGTCACTTGGAGTGGATACTGTATCGCAAGATCGGATAATTTGGTGGAAAACAAATGAAATACATTGTCAGTGAACATTTTACTGACCTCTGTCAACAGAAACTTAATGCATTCTGCGTTATGCTTCCTTCAAAACATCGCAGTCGCTTTTTCAGATTAGTACGGTAGGAGACCGTTTGGGTTGCAGTGGAGCCCTACAGCTGGAAACAAGCAAAAGCCAAACAGCCCAAAATATCAGAAATTATAAGAAGTATTCCTGCGTTGAGTTGTGGAGCCACGTTTCTGACTGACAAACATCACCGTTTCATTTATAGTATCTGAGATCCTGCATGTGTCATACTGACGTTATCTTGAGGTCTCTTTTGCTCTGTCAAATAATCTCGACAGCTACGTATTTCTCGACGGTTTTCCTCACTGCAGGAGATCGTAGCTCGTATGTGGTGTGAGTTTGTAGCATCCTGGGACTCTCTGGTAAACTCAGTAACACTTCATCCGTACAAAAGCATGTGCCAAAAGAAAACTGACAGCAAACGTATACGGCTGTTACACTTTCCTTCCATGAAGTTAAGATTATAAAACAAAACACTCCCGGGAAATTTAGATGAAATGAAATGAAGCCAATGAATGAATGAAATGAATCTTATATTTACTCTGAGGTGCCAAAAAGAATTCCTGTTGATTTCCACACTGATTTTTCATTAAGTCTTTCTTCTCCACTGCTGCACCTCACACACACACATGAACACACACACACATGTGACACCGCTGGATGAGTGAACCCATGTGTTTCTGCTTCATCACAGCCTATAACTCCTTCAGCTATTTATTTTTTTTTTTTACCCGTGTTTACACAGTTAAAAGTTGCTGAGCGCGTACACACACTTCACCTCACAGCACCTTCCTTCGCTCTCATTAAATTTCACACATCCACACAAAACAACAACCACTGCTGCTGCTGCTGCTGCTGCCACCCAGCAGCTCCACTGCAGCAGCAGGGGGTTAACTGCCTTGCCCAAGGGGCCTTTAGGGGCCTGAAAGCAGCAGCAAGTGTTTCACTTAATATAAATAAGTGCATTTAATAAGTGCTTTTTTGTGTGTGTGTCATTTTATAAGAAATATCTTTGGGTTTTGGACTGTCGGCCGGACAAATCATCCAAATACTCTGTAATTTCCAGTTGCAGCCATACTAACAAGAACGCAGGTGTGTCCTAAACCTGAACTTTGACCTCTCAAACTTCACCAACACACACACACGCTCAGTTAAATCTATCAGGCTAATACAAGGAAACATGAACACACACACATAGAAAATACAATGCAAAACAGCCGACAAGCATCTCACTACTTTAACATCCAGTTTATCCTCACTCGTCTGTGTCCTGTTAAACACCCTCTGTCCTCTGTGTGCGTGCATGCGTGTGTACATGTGTGCGCGTCCTTGAAATGGCCCACTTCTCTCCCTGTTGCAGCTTCACATGCCTTTGTTGGGGCTTTTTTTCTTTCTTCCTGTTTTCACAAATAAACCTGATGTCCTTCACTTTGTCTTTTCATCTCTCTCTCTTCCTCTTTGTTTTGCCCCTACCTTATCAGACTCTTTAGTTCCACTCCTCCGCCCGGCAGTATCCCCTTTAGTCTTCTCCTCGGTCTTTTCATACTGTATACTCCTCATCCCTCTTTCTTCTCTTCTCCTCCTTCAGCAACTTTTCTTCGTCTCCTCGTCTACCCCTCTGCTCTCCTCAACTCTCCCTAAGCTTCTGCTCCATCGTCCCCCTCCCTCCTCAGCTTCCTCCAACCTCTCTCTCTCCCTCAAGCCAGTAGTCAAGAGGCATTTATGTGTGTGCGTGTGTGTGTGTGTGTGTGTATAGAAGGTAAGTTTGTGCCAGCTGGAAGTCTTGGGAGGAGGGAAGAGAGTTGTGTGTGTAAAGAGAGAGAGGAGATGGAGATGCAGCAGCAGCAGCAGCAGCAGCGCAGTGTAAGCGTCTCTACACACAGACTGGATGTCCACGCTGAAGCCAGACTGGCAGCGGTGCCAAAACCCACCGAAACACGCAAACACCCGTTAATATGGCCCTAATCTCATCCCTGTCGTGCTTAAATATCAATTTACTGCAGTGTGAGGGGGGAAGGGGGGCGAATGCGAACTGCTGGTGCATGAGAGAGAGTGTGTGTGTGTGTTAGCATTGTGCAGTTAGAGCAAGTTATAATGTATGCCTTATTAGAAAGGGGTTTTTGTCAAAGATAAAATTCAAACTGTTTAAATCTTCTCAGTATGTTAGTCTGAAGTATCTGATATTAACATGCGTTCCGGTGATCTGAACACAAGTGGACGGCTGAGACACACTGCCGTCCACACCTGTGTCTGTCATGCGTGTCCAGGTAACCACTTGTGTCCAGATTTTGTCACTGCTTCGTCACATAAGCTCCGTTTCCACCAAGCAGGTGAACGGTACAGTTCAGTTCTTTTTTTCTGTTTCCACTGTGAAAAGTTGTGGATGGTACTAATAGAACCGTTCTGTACCGTCCCCATTTTTGGTCCCCCCTCTGTTGGGGTACCTACAGTAGCACACAGATCTGGAACTAAAATGAAAGGATGTTTTGCTGCCTCTTGCAGCAGCTGGAGTCGGAGAAAAAGCATCGCAGAGCGTTGTTCCTGTGGGCTTCGGCAACACTAAACCCCTGAGCTTGCCTGAGAAGGACTAAATGCACAAACCTGCTATTTTTAAATATCCCGTGGAGAGAGACTCTCACTGCAGCCTGTTTTCCAAAGTGTGGGATCATTTTGAGAAGGTGAAGGATGAACCCAAGGTGATATGTAAACTCATCTTCATTGGTCGACTACAAACATGACGTATCATCTGAAACATGGAAGTAGCTACATGCCCATTAGCCCACAGCGTCATTAACAGGCGGCTCGCTCAGTGTGTGACGTGCACTTGTAGATAAAATATAGGCCTATATTAATGAAGGTTCATTAGTACGGTTTTGTATTTCTCCCTAATGTAGCACAGTGTTAACAATGTTACTGATACTATTCTTTCTCACACCTTCAACTCAAACCACTGTGTTGCCCCGCCCAAAATATGTCATTTAATCATTAAATTAATATCGTAAACATGCGGGCGACTACTCGACTAATGGCCCTAAATGACGACTATTGGTTGACTAGGAATATTCTTAGTGGGGGCAGTTTCTTTTCCCAAGTGGCGCTGTGGTAACTGTTGGAGGTCCTGTGTAGATGCTTTTGAAACTCAGAGACTTGTTCCCCGAGCTGTTGCACTGGGATGCATTTAGATCCAAAGTCTGCAAAGTCCACACTCTCACTAGCTGCTCACTTGCATGCTTGCTTGTCACGTTTGGTCGTGTCCATACAGCTAGAGATATCACTGTCAGCAGAATTCAACCTGTCTCCTCCGACAGACGGTCATGTAACAATTTGTCCAACTTGTCGTAAAATGTTTACGTTATAGAGCATCAGGCTGCGGTCACCAAAACAACCACCACATCCTGCATTGATGGCGTGTTTTCCTGTTCCTGTTGTCGGGGATGTCTCGGCAAGTATTAGCGTTTACACTACAAGAGACACGTGGACAAATGTGTCTCAAACTACCTCAGCAAGTGGTTTGACTGATCCAATAACAATACACCTTTGTGGTTGTTTACATTTGTATTTAGCGCTGTCCACCTGTGATCTTATCACCTGAGATGTATGTTGACACAGGGGTGTAAACAGGCTCAGAGACACAGCTTCTGTGTCATGAATGAAGCAAAATAATTCTGAAATTGTGCGCTGCACTCTGGCACACTGGATTGAAATTAAGCAAATCTAAAAGATTACAATGCAGAACTTCAGCTTTAATATAAGAATGTCCACACCCTCGTCAGATAACAAGTCTAGGAAGTATGTCCCTTTTTAAAATCACATCTGTTCGGTTTTAGTGGTTAGAAAGTAAGTGGACAAGTTAAAGTGACATAAAATCAAATTAAGTCATGATATTTAATATTTCAGTGACTGACTGTTTTGATGTTCTGCAGCCCTGCACTGCAGCAGCCCGCACTTCTTCTTCTTTCTGGTCTTCAGCGATTTTAGTGTGCACTCACTAAACAGTCCAAAAGGCTCCAAACACTGTAGTTTTGACATTTTTTTTTATTATCAAATAAAATTGCAAACATAACTTCTAACGTGCCCAAACTATTTGGAGCCTTTGAAGCAGAGTGCTATACTTTTACGTTGTGAAGATTGGTTTGATTGAGGCCAGTAAGGACCGCCACATGGTCCTAAAACTCTCCATGACAAACATGTTGCTGCCCTGTTGACTTGTGTGTTGTGTGTTTATCCGACTGACCTGCAGAGCGCTGTTGAGGAAGCAGCTGTTCTGTCCCGGCTCGTTGCTCAGGCCTTTGCTGGGTGCAATAGAGGTCATGGTTCTCGGGGTCACCAGCCCCTGCACCCCGCCTACTGCTCCGCCACCCGACGCAAAGTAGTTCCTCTTCCACGACATCACTACCTGGACGCCCCCGTTTCCACGGCAAGGCGGGGAAGGGGCGGGGCAGCTGACCAAGCGACGGCCTCTATGTCACTCCCATGAGAGAGAACGAGGGAGAATGAGAGAAAAGAGGAGGAGGAGGAAATGGAGGGATGAGGAGGAGGAGGAGGAGGAGGAGGAGGAGGGAGGCGGCAGCCGTAGATCGAGGAGATGCGGTGTGTCTTGGATGGGGATTTGGCACCCATACAACCCTCCCCCTCTCCAGCCGTGTTTTTACTTTAAAATCTGTCCACTTGCTGGGGCCAGCGGTTGGCTTTTTCTTTTTTTAGCTCCTTGGATTTATCAATTTGTGTTTGAGGACATGAGAGCGTGTCCAAAGCGTCTTTTGGCAGATTCTGTCGGATAAATGTTGATTAGGCAGCGCTGCTGCTCCCATGTGGGGACCCCTTTAATGCTTTCTTCTCCTCTTTCACTTTGCCTGTAAAACACAAAGAGCATCCTGTTAAGAAACCTCACACATAAAAGCTCACAAGAACACACACACACACACACACACACACACACACACACACACACACACACACACACACACAAAACAGTTTTTGAGCTGTTAACTGCATATAGGGAATGGGAATGTGTTGGCTATTTTTGGACTGAAGGTGTCGAAAAGACCTGCTGAACTAACACATAACAGGACTCAATGAATACGATTCAATAGACAAAATGTAGTACAGTCAGACAAAAAGGTAGGCTAACATGATGCGTTTCATTTTACTGGATATCAGTAGATTAATTGGTTAGCTGATGGGTTTTTTTAGCATTTTGTTAGTATAACAGTAGCTTATCTTTGTCTGGATAATTGTGTAGTTAGCATCTGGCTTGTAAATTTGAAGGTCTGTTTGAAGGACATTTTTCTGTCGGCCGACCCTAAGGTTAGCGTCGTCTATGGGATTTTTTCACTGGATTTTGGATTATAGCAGAAAATCAGTTCCATGGCGAACAAAAGTTTATGATACTTACACGTTTTGTTCAGCAAGACAATTTTAAAAAATGAACACCACTTTTTATCACATTTAGAAGCCTAAATGCGATCACCAGAGGTAAAAAGCTAACGTTAGGCTATAAGCAAACTACACCACAGTCGCATGAGTTAACAACCCTATCACAACGAGGCTGTAAAGCAGTGTTTGCCGTAATGACGCTCTGTAGTCTCATTTAGCCACTTGTTAGCAATCGCCCTTTTTAAGACGCACAAAAGCTTCATTTAGTGACGTATTTTATGTTGTTAAACAAAACTAAAAGTCTCTTAAGCTTGTGTTAGTTTTAGGACTCATTTCTGGGGTAGTCTATGGGTGGCAAGCTATCCAAGTCCGTTAACCTTTCCATATCTCCTAGCGTCATTCGTAAAGATCAAAATTAGGGATGCATGATAATATCGGCACATTATCGGTATCAGCTGCTACTGGCTTTAAAATTAAATAGTACTGGAATCGGCCAATATTGCAATTTCTGTCATCGTCTTGTTTTCGTCACTAAACAAAAATTTTCATCACAGTGTCCGTCAATGAAGTTAACACTGGGCGGGACTTTAATGTGCACTCTATATTAGGGGGGTTCTGACCTTGCCTAGCTCAAAATGTGGTTACTTTTCAAATGTGTTTGATAGACAGGGATGTTGTTACTTAAATATTCCCTTAATTTTCTTTCAGGGTTAAATCAAACTATCTTTTGACCTGCATTAATCAATAGCTATGTTTCCATCCAAAAGTGATTTCAATCATTGGGAAATGCGCATTAAAAGAAATACGAATCCTGTGTGTTTCCATTAAATGTACGGACTTTGGTGAAAACTGCAAACTCGCGCGAGTTTTCCGCAGAACCGGAAACAAAACAAGTCTCGCATTCTTCTTCTTCTACGTTTTCTGGCGGTTGGCAACAAGTTTGTAAATGCATTACCGCCTTCCCGACCCGGAGTGTGGATATCACCACGGAGAGAGGTGCGCTACGTCAGACTTAATTCGAACATAACTGTTTCCATCCCCCGTTTTACGAATCAACATTTTTTCGAATCAACCAAAACCCAGCTAAAGCAAGCGTATTTTAGGTTGTGCAAATCAGGGGATTTTAATTCGAATTTTGGTGTTTCCATCATAAATTTCCGATGCGATACTTCTAGATGCGCATCTAAACAGGCTGATAGAAACATGGCTATTGCAATTTCTGTCATCATCTCGTTTTCGTCACGGAAAAAAGGTCGAAACAAAAAATTTTCATCATAGTGTCCGTCAATGAAGTTACCACTGGGCGGGACTTTAATGTGCCCTCTATACTGTTAGCTAGCTAACTAGGGGGGGTTCTGACCTTGCCTAGCTCAAAATGTGGTTACTTTTTAAATGTGTTTGGTAGACAGGGATGTTGTTACTTGAATATTCCCTTAATTGTCTTTCAGGGTTAAATCAAACTATCTTTTGACCTGCATTAATCAGTAACTCCTTCTTTCAATGTGGCAAAATCACAGAGCATTAACACCCGGCGCTGCAGCTTTGTGTTGCCTTTTAGCCTCTTTAGCGCTTTGTTTTTCGTCTAATTGTGCATTTTCTGTACAGTTTAGTCTAATTTTTCAAACCTCACAACAAACTGATAGACCCAGTATACACTAACTGCCAGCATCTAACAGTACACAGACAGTTAGCAGTTAGCTCACTGAGCTAGTTGAACATTAAGCAGCTAACGTTAAACAAGCAGAAATGTGGTGGAGAGCAAAACAAAGCATAAAGAGAGTAAATATTGGACTTACATTTGTTAGTTGGACAGAAACACAACACCAAAGCAACGCTAGAATTGCTCTAGGATTGATATCTAAGCAGGCAACTGTTTGCTAACACGTTAGCCATGACGTTTACTAAAGCTAAGGAAGTGGCTGTGTGTTTGTTAGCTTGTTCTGATGCTCCTCTGTCCCCTAGTGGCCACAAACACATTGATCTAAACTTATCATTTCATTTGTTTTCACACCATGATCCACGGAAACCATCACATGAACACAGTGTAACTCTGCATCAATGCTACGACACAGGCAGCGCTTGGAGAAATCTGTTATGTCATTTTATAATCGGTACTTAGGGACTTTATTTGGAGCTTATACTGGTTCAAGCGTCGCTGTGCACAGCTTCCGAATGTGTGTGTGACAGAGAGAAAAAGAGGCAGTTTGTGTGTGTTTGTCACCCTACAGTAAGTGTGCATGGGTGTGTGTACATGAAGTTGCATAACACCACAGGGCAGTAGCTAACAGATCCGCAGTGCCCCCCCCCCCCCCCCCCCCCCCCTCCACCCTCCCTTTCCCTATAGCTTCCCCACTTTTGGCAAGGATCCCTCGCCTGGTTGCCGGGGTTGCGTTGCCGCCACAGCACCCCCTTTGGCTAAAGGCCAGAGGGCACAGGGATGCTGCGGCGAGCAGGCGAGCAGCGTGGGCTGTCGCTATGGTGATGGCCACATGGGATTGGGGTGGCGAGGTGGAGCGATGAGGGGGTGGCATGGAGGTAGGGGCAACGTCGTGACGAGGATGGCAATTGAAACGTATCAGAGCGAATATGGAAGGAAACATTATACAACTGTTAGACAGCAACAACGTCAGTTCATGCACTTGTCACACTGTCGTACTGCCTACTGACAAATTCACACACCTATCTATCCATCTATCTATCTATCTATCCATCTATCCATCTATCTATCTATCTATGTGAAAAGCACAGAAATTCACATACGACACGTTCATCCATAAACAAACAAATCCAAATTGCCAGAGGATTTATAAAGGGATTTGGCCGGCATGCCCCTGTGTGCCATTTTTCCTCTACAGCACAGCATCCTGAGCTTCTGTCTCAGCATACAGCGTGTGTGCGAGTGTGTGTATCTCCCGCTGAGCCTGTGTGGAGTGTGTGATCACACATCCTCTCTCCGACTGCACCCTACAGCCACACACAACCGAGATCGCTCTGGCAAGCCCTCGCACAAGCGCTGTTTATGTGGCCTGTGTGTGTGTGTGTGTGTGTGTTTGTCCCCACATCTTCGGCTAGTTACCATGGAAATAGGCCAAGCAGCAGGCACGCGGGGGGAAAAGCCGAACCATGTGATTTAACTGAGAGACACACTGTGCTGCACTGGTTGAGAAAACACACACAGACACAAACACATACTGAGACACACACACACACACAGGGCTGGCTAGTGATGATGATGTGTATTGATGGTGGAGAGTTCCTGGAAGCCAGAGTGAGTCAAGGCACAAGTCAATCAAACTCCCTGACCCGGCGCTGGCAGGCATAAGGAAACTGGGACCTGTGGTCGCAGCCCAGACAGTGACCACACATGGAAGACATTTTCCACGTGATGTGAACACACTGGTTGGACATCCAGATACAGACACCGCACGCACTCTGAAGCTTCATCTTCCAAGCTTGTGGAAATCAGTCCCAGTTTAGGCATTGGGGAAAGAGGTCCTGACCTCTTCAAGGGTCAGGATGTGGATCTGGGATCAGGTGTTAAATCAGGACCAAGTTAAGAGCTGTGGTCAAATAATCAAAAAAATACATCCTTTGTCTTTCCCTAAATACTTTTCCTTGACCTCAATGGAAAACATCATGAGCACTTCCATGCGAGAAATTCCGACACACTCTTAAGGGGCTTTATACTCACCGATGTGAGCATTTCTACACATTAAACACACATTAAACATGGCTTAATAGAGATAATTTCAAACACAAGTACACAAATCAGCTTCACTATAACTCGCAGCATTCACAGACAAACACTTGTCTTTATCTGGACACATTT
>NC_065518.1:10999363-11000546 GCF_006386435.1 Epinephelus moara | reverse complement strand
ATAAATTAGCCTAGCAACGAGCGGAGATTTCCTCTGCTCATATGAAGCCAGGATAAATCACACACAAGACATAAAACGCTATTTTTGTGGAGGCTTTATTGTCTTCATAATTTATTGTTTCTTATCTGTGAAATTAAAGTAAATAAAAGCTTTGTTTCCACTGAGGGAAATGGTTTCAGCTTACAGAAATAGACAGGAGGTCTGCGTTGCTGAGACGTGTAGTGACATTTCGGGGAGGTGCACGTCAGGCTACAACGAAGGGTATGGCATACGTCGACACAGAGCCTACAGCATAGGTCGATTAGATAAATTCCACCTTACAGTGATGTGTATTAATGGTCAGCCAAAATTTGCACCCATGTGAAATGCAGCCAACAGGCAGACTAGCTGCATCACCGTGTATGCCCACTATACGCGACCAGTTCACCCTGCCTCGCCTGTTGCTTGTGGTTGCAGGTTGATTGGCTACCTCGATGTGAGCACCGTTAGAATTTTTCAAATTATTACACCCTCTCATCGCACTGCAAGCTTGGTCTGCATCGCAGGCAGAGTGCTTTTTTCGGGGGCAAATTTCTTGTCGCTTATAGTGCGCGTGCACTGTCACACAGACTGACCTCCTCCCCCTGGACAACACATCTGACTCACTTTCTCTCCCTCTCTCTACAAGGCTACGAGCAACCTCTGCTGTTGCAGCACGTGCAGGCATGGACATAGATTAATGCTCAAAAAAAAAGCAGCAGAACCCAAAGGGACTAGTCCAAACAGCAGTGTGAGTGATGTCAACTTTTCCAATGTCAATCCTCAGGATCCTTCTAAACAGAACGGTTACGTTACTATGGTGAAGCAGCAGTCCAAAGACACATTTCGGGCTAGCTGTATTAGAGTATATCTGTGGCTCAAACCTTTCTGTAAGCCCCACCCCTTTGTGATGGTCCAACAAGCTGTCGGAGTAAGCATGGAGCCCACACTGTAACTAGCTGCACTCCCTGAAGAAATATTATCATATTTTGGAAAAATGAAAGCGTGATTCCAGAGAGAAGCAGACAGAGGGGTCTACAGTCTGTGTTTGAAGGATATATCCAGGATGTCAAACTGACTCAGCAGCAACAACAGGTTAAAAAGACAAAGATAGTTAGAAGCTAAAGCCGAATTATAGGCTACAGATCACAGTGTAAAAGTGAAC
>NC_065518.1:10940484-10999193 GCF_006386435.1 Epinephelus moara | reverse complement strand
CTCTCCAGGTAACGAGTATCATTAATACACGACGTGCCCCAGGCACAACATTTAGCTCCAAATCCACAAAACCAGCCTGAAAATGAAGGAAATCTGAAACAACTGCATTAGAGTCAATGGAGCACAGCTGGACCCTGGTCTGAGCCGGCCCCAATGCTACGTTATGATTGGCCAGTCTGCGTCCAGGGGTGGAACCAAGTCACCACTCAGGTGGCGTTTCTCATACAGCAGGGAAGAATAGTGCAAAGAAGAGGGAGCCACCAAAAGAAAGACGAAGGACACTGATGCAGCTCAAAGAGATGAAGACTAGAGAGGAGGAGCAAGAGACAAAAATAACGACTCCTTTATTGAAAATTTCAGGCACTGCTGAGGTCAAGGAAAGGACTTAAGAAAGACGATCTGATAATCTGACTGCACACAATTATGCCACGGCGGATGGTATTGACATGGGTCTGCCGTGGCTAAACTACAATGTTACGAAGATGGACTACTAAACGTGCATGTTAGATACCTCGCCTCCTGTATTCTTATCATGTTGTTTCATGCAAGCTTTGTAAATGTGGACAACCTAATGAAATATAAGATTGTCCACTTAGATACTTCCAGGTCATTTCACTCAGTTAGGAACCTCGGTACATTAAAAAAAAAAAGACATTTGACATTTGATTTAAAGGGTTGCTACACTCAAATTACAAAAAAGGACTTCTGTTTTAATTAGCTTTAGTGTTGAGAGATCCGTTTCCGATGTTTCTGCAGCCACTCCAGTACAATTACAGTTAAGTGAATTTTGTTTGTGGTGCTCACAGCATTGAAAACAGACATTTGAACAGAAGTATGTCTTTCCAGAAACGATGTCCGATGCATTGTTCAAACCCACAGAACTTTATTTCATACTCCTCTTATGATCTTAAGGTTTCTAAATTTAACAAACACATCACACTGAATTACCTGGAGATGTACCGTATAGAATTATATTATGTAATGCTGCAGCCCTCATTAATGACACCTTAAAATTTAATACAGACTGACCAGGAAATAGAAGCAACCTGTGATGCTATGCATAAAAGTTGATTGATTTCTGTGTTGACTTAATGTTTTGAGGCTGTAGTTTGTGACGCCGCTGCTTTAGAAAGTTCCAGAGTGCAATTTATTGGAAACAGCACCGTCTTTGTTGTCATGTAAACTTGCAATATGCGGTTCCTCTTTTAGCACATGCGCATTACGGTTCCAGACACTAGGCATGGGCGAGAAAGTCGACCATCACAACAACAATAGCATTACGTTTTCATGTTAACATGGCCATAGAAAAGAGGTGCGGTTAACCCTGTTGCTCGGTATGATGCATTCTTTTAACAGATGTGATTGGTTGTCACAGACATGCCCTTTTGTGAGCCTGCAAGGTGAAGACACCCAGTGGAGATGAGATGAACTGCTGACTGTTTAAGTGTTGTCATTGTTGGTGTGCTCACTCTATCCTAGTATTCTATCCTAGTATTGGGATCATTTTATTGCGTTGGGTGGGAAATGTGTGCGTATCCCTAATGAGATCAACCACGCATATTATCCCTGCACAATCTAATGGGTGGCATTTAATTCCCTTACTGCCATCCAGTGTTTGAAGAATATTTCTCTGACTTCTTTGTGTTTCCAAAACTCTAAACCTCTTAAAAGTCCTCCTCCCTGCTCCCAACAGTTTTTCACCTTAGGAGTTCCTTTAAGGTCTAAGATGCTCTGTGAATAACTTTTATCTCTACAAGGACCTAGCCTTAACTTTAAGGGAAAATCCTAAGAAATTTCTTAGATTTCTGTCACTGGGAGCAACTCTTCTCACGAGGAAGCTTCGTGAGTACGGCCCCAGGAGTTAGGTGTAAGGTGGGTTTAATGTTAAGTAAAATTTCAAAGAGACATTCAAATGTCTTTCTCAGTTTGTATCTAAATGGATGTGGGTTTCAGTGTGACAGCGGATGATTACTTGTGGATCGATAACAGCCAGCCGGGGCACAGCTGGGAGCACTGGGGGCAGACGACTGTTTCATGGTTCCACCATACTGTCACCACTGCTGTTACTACACTCCTCCTACCCGGTAATGTTCCTTTTCCTTCATATCTTCCCTTTCTCTCTGCCATACCTCCTCAGATTTCCCCCCGTTCCTTGCGCTAGTTCTCGCCCGGCTTTCTCACCAACAAACCCACTGTTTTCCACCTCACCTCTGTCTTCCTTTCCCTTCTACCTTTTCTTTTTCTCTGAGCTCATCAAGCAACATGCAGAACTTCAGACGTCTACAGGAGTTTATCCGAGGACAGAATCTAAAGGATGGCTCGATGCCTGTTTGATCCCTGGCACACTGTGACGCTTCCTCTCTGATCAACATCTCTGCGATTAATGTAAACATTCTGCGAAAACAGCCCCCCCGACATCCGTCTGTCATTCTGCCGCTCCATCAAATCAACATTCGGGAAGAGTGGCACCATGTGACACTCGCATCATGCTTTCTTTCCATTGTTCTCTCCTAATCTGAGTTCCTTTACTTATTTTTCATGCTGTGTACTCTCTTTCCTGTCCTCTCGCTATCATTTCTCTCCATCTCTCTGTGCTTTGGAAGGAACATGAGAGGGGTGTCTTGGAGATAAATTCTTGCGTAAATTTGAGGTCATTTTATTTCTCATGTTTCACTGTGGTCTGTATTGGAACGGCCCAAGTATGTGGAGTATGATGTATCCTATTGGAAAGCTGAATGGAAAAACAGATTTCCAAATATCTCCTCTGTATCTTACAAAGAATTTTATACTCACTTACATTTATCAAGAATAAAAACGGCTCCATGAGGCAGCATGAAAATACTGAGGTACCAACATATGTGTAAAACAACAGACCCCTTTGAAGCAAAGCAATTTATGATTGTGAACTTTTGTCACAGGTTGTATGGCCTCAAGTTGTGAACAGCTAAACCAAAGAGTGATGTCCCACTGTCAGATTCTTTACCTTGGATAGTTCGTAGAGGCCTGGAAAAGCACATCTACTTAGTATTTCACAATTAGCACAGAAAAGCTTAGAAAATGAAATATAAGTTGTGTTGCAGAAACACTTGCAGCCGCTGGAAGCTCCTGAGCCCCAACGTAAGGAACTACTTGTTTAAAATACATTATGTTGCCAAAAGTATGTAACTGAACACCAGGCCATTAAACTCATACAATATGTGTTTGTTGAACTTCTTATTCCAAAACCACTGGCATTATCATGTTGCTATTACAGCTACTCTTGTGCTTTCAGGCTTTCCAGATTTTGGAACCTGGCTGCAGGGATTTGTTCCCTTTCAGCCACAAGAGCATTAGCGAGGTCATGCACTGATGCTCGGCAGTAAGGCCTGGCTCACAGTCACCGTTTCACTTCATCCCAAAGGTGTTGACTGGGGTCGAGGTCAGGGCTCTGAGCAGGCCAGTCCAGTTCTTCCACACCGTACTGGGAAAACCATTTCTGAATGGAGCAGACAGTGCACGAGGGACAGGAGAGGGTCTTGCCCAAACTGGTTTTACTAAGTTGGGCACTTGGTTCTCTACCTTTAAGTTATTGACCAAAATAACCCAGTACCAAGTAGTATCTTAAGTTCTCCAGTCAAACGATACCTGCATTCTATCCTTTTTACCCAGATCAAGAAAAAAATGACTGTTTCTGATCACTACAAGCGTTCTTTGGGGGATTTTATACTTGTACGACAGACCCTACGCATGTGGCCTAAGCTGTTGTGAGCATTATACTTGTGCGGTGGTGTGTCTGTGTCACTCTGCAGTTACACCTCCAAAACACTAGTCGGCGACGGAGGTTTCTATGAAGTGCTGTAAAGTTTGGTTGATTCAAAATACACATTAAACACACATTAAACACACATTAAACATGGCTTCATAGAGACAGTTTCAAACACAAGTACACAAATCAGCTTCACTATAACTCACAGCATTCACAGACAAACACTTGTCTTTATCTGGACACATTTTCCCCACAAATACAACATGCTAACGTTATTAGCACAAGCCTGTGGCATTTTACATTGTATGAATTAGCCTAGCAGCTAGGAAAGATTTCCTCTGCTCATATAAAACCAGGGACAACAGCAACATTTAACAAAGGTAACAGTACAAATTCTGCTCCATTACAACTCACAAGGTTCACTGACAAAACAACTGTCTTATACTAAACACGTTTTCCCCACAAATACAACATGCTAACCTCATTAGCACAAGACTATGGCATTTTACATTGTATAAATTAGCTGCGCTGCTACCGGACACCTCTCTTCTCATATGAAGCCAGGGACAACAGCAACATTTAACAAAGGTAACGGTACACATTTGGCTCCATTACAACTCACGAGGTTCACCGACAAAACAACTGTCTTATACTAAACACATTTTCCAAACAAATACAACATGCTAACGTTTTTAGCACAAGCCTATGGCATTTTACATTGTATAAATTAGCCTAGCGACGAGCAGAGATTTCCTCTGCTCATATGAAGCCAGGATAAATCACACACAAGACTTAAAATGCTATTTTTGTGGAGGCTTTATTGTCTTCACAATTTAACTGTGAAATTAAAGTAAATAAAAGCTTTGTTTCCACTGAGGGAAATGGTTTCAGCTTACAGAAATAGACAGGAGGTCTGCGTCGCTGTGACGTGTAGTTGCATTTCTAGGGAGGTGCATGTTAGGCTACACCATAGGGTACGCCAACTTTCACCCGAGAGAGCAGTGTTCGTGTCCCGTAAGATTCTAAAGCCAAACCCTGTTCTTTTTTCCTAAACCTAACCACGCGTTTGTTGTTGAAGGGAAAAAAACAACGTGAATTTGCAGCGTTGTACCGACGTAGTGCATTTATTTTTGAAAGAGACTGTATGTAAACGTTAAATTTCCTGTCAAAATGGAAGTGTATCTTGAAAGAAGACAATGCATGTAACAGGCAGAACTTGACACGGTGTCCCAGAACGTCAACAACCAACACACCCAGGGTACCTTGCATGTCGTATGTGACGAGGTCGGAGTGAGAATGTGTTGGTCCAAATTACCCACCACAACACAAAGAATGAGCATCCTGCTCATTAGTCTAATTTGTCCTCCATATTATGATCCTGTTTATTCCCTTCAGCTGAGGAGAAAAGATTTTGAAATTCAAAAACCGGTCTCGGAGTTGGATGGAAATAAAATGCTGTTAATGAATTTGAATTCGCTGTCACTGTTTCTTTCTGTGTGTGTGTGTGCTGCTGTGGGTTAGTGTGGCTTGGTGACAGTGACACCGGTGTCATGCAAGCTGAACAAAGAGCTGATACTGTCCCCGAGGACAATAGCCTGTCTCTCACACTGTCTCCCTCCCACTCCAGCAAACATAAAGGCGAGAAGTATATTTATATATCCCCGTAAAAGAGAGAGGTCTTGGATCCTTCCCTTCACAAACATGCGCTCTCTGTTTCGTTCTCCTTTGGCTGCACTCTCCTCTCTCCCTCCCTCTGTCCCATTCACTTCATTCCTGCTCTCTGTCTTTCACTTTCTTCCACTGACCTCTATTTTCCATTCTCATTCACTCTCTCCACTTCTTCCCCCATTCATCTCTGCCTCTTTGCTTTCCGTTTCCGAAAAACTTCACCTCACATGCATGTGCTCACACACACACACACACACACACACACACACACACACACACACTCACACACACACAGTGGTTTCCCTGTAACTGGGTTATGTGTAACTTCAAATAGCCTTTATTTGACAATAGGGAGAGCCCAGAGTTCATCCTCCCCTCTGTGCTCCTCTTTCTCCTCCTCTTCCCCACTTTAAATCTAAAGAGGTTACATATATGTGTGTGTGTTTTGAGTGTGTATGTGTGAACATACAGTAGGCACACGTGCGGCTGCATGTGTGAGCATATTAGCAAGACGGAGATTTTTTTTTTTACAAGCTTCAAGGTCATTTCCCCGCTCAGACTCACCGTAACATTAAAGTATACATGCGAAAACACACACACACACACACGTTTATTGCACGCACGCGCACGAGACACACACTCACACATGCACGCTATAACCTAGATGCAACCCATTATCGCCGTGGCACACGTGCACACCCAATCCCATTAGTAGAAAATATGAAGAGGGTGAATATTTGCTTAATATTTCGGCGATTACATAACCATCCTTATTTAGGATGCATGCTGGGAATTGTGGGTTTTTTTACAGTTTAAGATGGAGAAAGAGGAGTGGGGGAGAAACAGGGTTTTGGGGTGATGAGGAGAGGAGATGGAAAGAAAAGGAAAAGGAGAAGAGAGGCGAGAGGATGGAGTGAACGGAGGGGAGAGCAGAAGAAAGGAAAGGAGAGGAAAAACAAAGGAGAGGAGATGAGAGTATAGTTGAGGAAAGGAAAGAACAAAGGAGGAGAGAAGGGGGAAATAAAGCAAGGGAGAAAGAGTAGTGGTGAGGTAAAGATAGGAGAGAAGGACAGAGGAAAGGAAAGGAGAGAAGAGGAGAGGAGAAGAAAAGAATGCAAGGGAGAAAGATGAGAGGTGAGGGAAAGAAAGGAGAGGGAGGAACAGAAGAGAGGAGAGGAGAGGAGAGGAGAGGAGAGGAGAAAGAGGGAGAAAAGGGAGAAAAGGGAGACAAGGGGAGCAGAAAGGAAAGGAGAGGGGAGAAGAGGAAAAGAAAATAAGGGAGAAAAGGAGAGAAGAACATAGTAAAGGAGAGGAGGGGAGATGGGAAGAGAAGAGAAGAAAGCAAGGCAGAAAGAGGAGAGGTGAGGAAAAGAAAGGAGAGGAGGGGGGCAGAAGAAAGGAAAGGAAAGGAAAGGAAAGAAGAAAAGAGGAGAGGAAAGGCAACAGAAGGAGAGGAGGGGAGAAAAGGGGAAAGGAAAGGAAAGGAAAGGAAAGGAAAGGAAAGGAAAGGAAAGGAAAGGAAAGGAATTGAGAGGAGATGCGACCAGAAGAGAAGTAAGGATAAGAAAGGAAAGACGGAAGAAATGAAAAGAGGGGAGAAAAGAGGGAAGGCAAGGAGGGGAGAAGAGGAGAAAGGAAAGGTAAGGAAAGAAGAAAAGAGAAGAGGATAGAAAAAGAAAACAAGAATGAAGAGGAATGAGAAGAGGGGAGAAAAGAGGAAATGAAAGGAGGGGAGATGAGGGAAAAGGAAAGAAGAGGAGAAATGATGAGGAGAAGTAAGGAAAGATAAGAAGAAAAGTAAAAAGGGAAGCAGGGGAGAATGAGGGGAGGAGGAGAGGAGGGGATAACAGAGGAAAGGAAAGGAAAGGAAAGGAAAGGAGAAAGAAAGCAAGGGAGAAAGAGGAGAGGAGGACAGAGGAAAGTAAAGGAGGGGAGAGGTGAGAAGAAGGAAAAAAGAAAGGAGAGGAGATAAGAGAAGTAAGGAAATGAAAGGAGAAACAAGGAGAGGATAGGAAAGGAACAAGGGAGGAAAAGAAATGAGAAGAGGGGAGAAAAGAGGAAAGGAGAGGATGAGAAGAGAAAGGAAAGGGAAGGAAAGAGGAAAGAAAGCAAGGGAGAAAGAGGAGAGGAAAGACAGGAGAGGAGGGGATAACAGAGGAAAGNGAGGAGGGAAGAACAGAGGAAAGGAAAGGAGGGGAGAGGTGAGAAGAAGAAAAGCAAAGACAGGAGAGGAGATGAGAGAAGTAAGGAAGGGAAAGAAGAAACGAGGAGAGGACAGGAAAAGAAAGCAAGGGAGAAAAAGAAGAGGGAAGGAAAGGAACGAAAATGAGAAGGGAGATAATAAAAAGATTCTAGAAGACGAGAGGAGAAATAGAGGAAGGAGAACAGGGGAGTCATAAAGGGTAGTAAGAAGAGAGGAAAGGAAGGAGGAAGGAAGCGAGGCATTAGATTAAATAAGCAACCACATGTCAAAGAGGAGCAGCGACGGAGGAAAGGAGAGAAAGAGCACTCCAGTGGGAGGTAAAGGTCAAAGGAGACGTATGAGTGTGCCTTTCTTTTCCTCTCCACCGTCCTCATCCTCTGCGATGACTATAATCTATAATGATAATCCCACACACGTGGACCCAGCCCTGACCACTGAGGCAGGCACGATTCAAACTGAAACCAGTTCCCCGGGACGCTGAGACACGAGCTCGTCCACACATGATCACGTCTAGCAGTCTGACAAGTCAAACCAGTGAAGTGAATTAAAGAAGTCATGGGTTTTGATGAATGGGGTTTTGGTGAGATGCCTGCAATCAAATCTGTCCTTAGCGCAATCTTAAAACACGTCAGGGGAAACCCCGCTCCTGAACTCTGACGCTTGTATGTGTCTAATAACATGAACGCTCAGTACTGGTGATGCTGACATCATGCAACCATGGGCGGATTAGGAGACAATGGGTCCCTGGGCACACACATGTAAAAGGCCCCACCACTGCAAACATACACACCGACTGTGTGGTGATTTAGCTTATTATTGTTACTGTAGTCATTTTGTGTCTCTTAATAGTTATTTTGAGCCATTCTGTGTCCCCTTGTATTCATTTTGTGTCCCTTCTAGATCAATTTGTGCCTTTATTGGTCATTTTGTGTCCCCTTGTATTCATTTTGTGTCCCTTCTAGATCAATTTGTGTTTTTATTGGTCATTTTGTGTCCCTTCTAGATCAATGTTTTTATTGGTCATTTTGTGTCCCTTCTAGATCAATTTGTGTCTTTATTGGTCATTTTGTGTCCCCTTGTATTCATTTTGTGTCCCTTCTAGATCAAATTGTGTCTTTAATGGTCATTTTGTGTCTCTTGATGGTTGTTTGGCCCCTTTCGTAGTTATTTTGTGTCCCTTTTAGTTAATTTTGTGTCTTTATCGGTCATTTCGAGTCTCTTGTTGGTTGTTTGGCTCCTTTTATGGGCATTCTGTGTCCACATTAGGTAATTTTACGTCTCTATTGGTCAACTTTTGTCTCTTGTTGGTTGTTTTGCCCCTCTTTGTAGTTATTTTGTGTCCCTTTTAGTTAATTATGTGTCCCTTTTAGATCATCTTGTGTCTGTATTGGTCATTTTGAATGTCTTACTTGTTTTGCCCCTTTTGTGGGTATTTTGACTCGTTATCTTTTGTTTCTTTTTGGTTGTTTTGTCCCTTTTGTAGGTATTTTGTGTCCCTTTAGTTATTTTGTGTACCTTTTAGTTAATTTTGTGTCTTTGTAGTCATTTTGAGTCCCTCTTTGGTGGTTTTGCCCCTTTTGTAGGTATTTTGTGTCCCTTTAAGATCATTTTGTGTCTTTACCAGTCATTTTTTTGTCTTTTTTTGTTGCTGTTTTGCCAATTTTGTTGGTATTTTGTGTCTCTTTAAGATCATTTTGTGTCTTTATTGGTTGTTTTGTATCTCTTTATAGTCACATTTTGTGTCTTTATTGGTTGTTTTGTATCTCTTTATAGTCATTTTGAGTCCCTTTTAATTAATTTTGTGTCTCTATTGGTCATTGTGTGTCTCTTTTTGGTTGTTTTGCCCCTTTTGTAGGTATTTTGAGTCCCTTTAAGATCATTTGGTTGTTTTGCCCCTTTTGTAGGTATTTTGAGTCCCTTTAAGATCATTTTGTGTCTTTATTGGTTGTTTTGTATCTCTTTATAGTCATTTTGAGTCCCTTTTTGGTTGTTTTGTAGGTATTTTGTGTCCCTTTATGATAATTTCGTGTCTTTATTGGTTGTTTTGTATCTCTTTATAGTCATTTTGAGTCCCTTTTAATTGTTTTGCCCCTTTTGTGGGTATTTTGTGTCCCTTTAAGATCATTTTGTGTCTTTATTGGTTGTTTTGTATCTCTTTATAGTCATTTTGAGTCCCTTTTTGGTTGTTTTGTAGGTATTTTGTGTCCCTTTATGATAATTTCGTGTCTTTACTAGTCATTTTTTGTCATTTGTTTTTTTGTTGCTGTTTTGTCCCTTTTTAGTCATTTTGTGTCTCTATTGGTCATTTTTGTGTCTCTTTGTAATCATTTTGCGTCTCTTGTTGGTTGTTTTGCCCCTTTTGTAGGCATTTTGTGTCCCTTTTAATTAATTTTGTGTCTCTATTGGTCATTTTGTATCTCTTTATAGTCATTTTGAGTCCCTTTTTGGTTGTTTTGTAGGTATTTTGTGTCCCTTTATGATAATTTCGTGTCTTTACTAGTCATTTTTTGTCATTTGTTTTTTTGTTGCTGTTTTGTCCCTTTTTAGTCATTTTGTGTCTCTATTGGTCATTTTTGTGTCTCTTTGTAATCATTTTGCGTCTCTTGTTGGTTGTTTTGCCCCTTTTGTAGGCATTTTGTGTCCCTTTTAATTAATTTTGTGTCTCTATTGGTCATTTTGTGTCTCTTTGTAGTCATTGTGTGTCTCTTTTTGGTTGTTTTGCCCCTTTTGTAGGTATTTTGAGTCCCTTTAAGATCATTTTGTGTTTTTATTGGTTGTTTTGTATCTCTTTATAGTCATTTTGAGTCCCTTTTAATTGTTTTGCCCCTTTTGTGGGTATTTTGTGTCTCTTAGTTTTTTGTGTCTTTATTGGTCATTTTCTGTCTCATTCTAGTCATTTTCAGTCTCTTATTGGTTGTTTTGCCCCTTTTTGGTTTATTTTGTGTCCCTCTAAGATCATTTTCTGTCTCTATTGGTCATTATGTGTCTCTTTGTAGTCATTTTGAGTCTCTTTTTGGTTGTTTTGACCCCTTTTTTAATTATATTGGTGTCCCTCTTAGGTAATCTTGTGTTTTCATTGATCACTTTTTGTCTCTTTATGTTTTTTTTGCCTCTTTTGTAATTATTTTGTGTTTTTTTGCAGTTCCTTTGCATCTCTTTGTGTCTCTTCCTGGTCAGTACATGTAAATTTGAGTAACATATTGCAGGTGAAGGCCGGGGGGGGGGGTCCCTGGGCCTGGTAGGTGCCCAGTAGACTCGTTGTCATTTATCTATGCATGCAACCATGGTGTAGTTCATTATTATATCCACATAATGTCCTCTATGTGGATATAAACAGCTCAGTTTAAGGTAACAAAAACACAATGATTCTTATTTTCAGATGATTATACACCAGAGAAAACATACATGTTATATTATATTATATTTCTGCCAATACATCCCCCAAAATCCTGCACACTGGCCCTTTAAATAATGCCAGTAGAAACACCCCCAATCTCTCTGAGAGGGAGGAGAGGAGCCAGGCTTTTCTGGCAGTGTGATCAGCTGGACTGGGTCTAAGGACAGACTAATACAGATAAAAAGTAAAGTGGGTTTTCCTTCCAGGACATCCCTGCTATCACAGTATTAAAGGCTGTCAGACAATAATACTGTACCCAAGCTACAGCGACAGCTCATAAAATATGGAAACAGCAGTGTCTATAAGGACATGTCATATTAAATAAGTACAAATATGTGCATTGAGACGGATTTTCTAAGCTCAGCGTGTGAGTGGGTATTTGCAGGCAGCAGGTAAACACGCACACTCGAACACTCGCACCCATATTATGGAAACTACAAAAAAAAAAAGCACAAGGCAAAAATTCACCACCGTCCAGAGGGTTTCGTCTCCAAAAACTGAAATTGATGATAAGTCCAACTTAAATGTCAAGGCGACATTTCAGCTCAGTTTGGAGGGTGAAGGTGTTCTGCTGAAGCTGTGTGTCCTCTGGTGTGTGTGATTTGTATTCCTCACATTGTAGGGACATAAACCTGTTCAATCAGGCATTTTGTGTCCCTTTTAGGTTATCTGTGTCTTTATAGGTCATCTTGTGTCTCTTTTTAGTTGTTTTGCCCCTTTTGTGGGCATTTTGTGTCCCTTTTAGATCATTTTGTGTCTTTAATTGTCGTTTTGTGTCTCTTTGTAGTCATTTTGAGTCTCTTTTTGGTTGTTTTGCCCCTTTTGTGGGCATTTTGTGTCCCTTTTAGGTTATCTGTATCTTTATAGGCCATCTTGTGTCTCTTTGTAGTCATTTTGTGTCCCTTTTGGGTAATCTTATGTCTTTATTGGTCGTCTTATGTCTCTTGTTGGTTGCTTTGCCCCTTTAATAGATATTTTATGTCCCTTGTAGATAATTTAATGTCTTCATTGGTCATTTAGAGTCTCTTTTTGGTTGTTTTCCCCCTTTTATAGCTATTTTGTGTCCCTTTTAGCTCATTTTGTGTCTTTATTGGGCATTTTGAGTCTCTTGTTATTTATGTTGCCCCTTCAGTGGGCATTTTGTGTCCCTTTTAGTTCATTTTATGTCTTTATTGGTCGTTTTGTGTCTCTTTTTTGTTGTTTTGTCCCTTTCGTAGATATTTTGTGTCTCTTTGAAGTAATTTTGGGTCTTCAGTGGTCGTTTTGTGTCTCTTTGAAGTCATTTAGAGTCTCTTTTTGGTTGTTTTGTCCATTTTGGTAGATATTTTGTGTCTCTTTGAAGTAATTTTGAGTCTTTTGTTGGTTGTTTTGCCCTCTTTTGTGGCCATTTTGTGTCCCTTTTAGGTCATTTGTGTCTTTATAGGTCAGCTTGTGTCTCTTTTTTGTTGTTTTGTCCCTTTAGTAGATATTTTGTGTCTCTTTGAAGTAATTTTGAGTCTCTTTTTGGTTGTTTTGTCCATTTCGTAAGTATTTTGTGTCTGTTTTTGGTTATTTTGCCCCTTTTGTGACCCTTTTAGATGATTGTATGTCTTTATTGGTCGTCTTTTGTCTTGACATTTGACATTTCAGCTCAGTTTGGAGGGTGAAGGTGTTCTGCTGAAGCTGTGCGTCCTCTGGTGTGTGTGATTTGTATTCCTCACATTGTAGGGACATAAACCGATATCTCCGATGTGGAGAGAAAATGCTAGTCTCTGCAAGGTTAAGCATTTATTTTAGGGTTAACACTGACTTAGGGTTAAGCATATGTAGTATGAGTATTGCCTTCAGGAATCACTGTCAATACAGTGTCCTCACAAGCAGCCTAAACAAACGCATGTGCTCCTGCTTAATGATGGGGATGAGCAGTACCCTATTTTCCCTGTTTCTCTTTTTTTTCTGAGTATTCACGTGTGTGAGCGCGCGTGAGGCAGGCAGCAGAGGGCTGTGTCACCGTCGCTAATGTGACGGCACCATAGGCTGGCGGTGATGCGGGCCCGGTGAGGGGCCAAAGTCATCAATCACACGGATCGAAACCGCAACGTTAAATCAATAGCGGCCCCCGGGAGCGATGACAGCGGAGCGTGAATCCGCCTCGGTAAAAGGCTGCGGTCTCTCGGTCATGATCCATCAACAAGTCCACACAGTGTGTACAGTCCCCCCCACCACCACCACCTCCACCTCAGAAACACCGCGCGAGACCCAAACACGCAGCACAGCACAGGAGCCACGCGCGCAGTAGTGGTATGTACCTGAGCGGCTGCCGGATGGGACGGCCTCAACAATCACACCGTGATTGACACCGGGATGAACTTGAGGGGGAGGGATGCTCCGTTAAAGCGGCAACCAGTGTGCAGCACGAGGGAGAGAGAGTTGCTGCGTAGAGGGGGAATTACCGACCCGAGACCAGCTGATAGAATAATACAACTGACAAGACAGGGAGCAACAGAGGGAGGAAACATGCTGCTGATGAGAGGACTGATGGAGATGATGATGATGACAGCCTTCCTCTGAGACTGTCACGAGAGCACATCTGTTGAGGATCACATCTGGCCGACACGCTGACTTAGCCTACCCCCCCATAACCACACACACACACACACACACATAGAGAGAGAAGCACACACCTACTGATGGTGTATTCTGTCCGGTCACATGCGCGTCCCCCCCGGCCTCTCTTTCTGTGATGGAGCCCGTGCAGTGCGTAGTGTGCAGGGTTTTTACTCACCCCGGCTGCTGACGCCGCCAGTCTCCGTCCGCTCGCGTGTCCCACCGTGTGATTTAACGGGAGAGAGGGCGAGCCGTGGGCGCATCCAGCCCCCACCAGCGCCATCCAGCGCTGCGGTCGCGGCACGCCGCTCTCGCGATACCGTCCCATCTTCCAGCTCTCCTCCCGGAGCGTGTGACGTAGCGGTTTTAGCAGGCCGTTTAGCTCAGCCCGATGCCGCCGTCTTCTGGGCGCGAGGCGAACAGAGTGTGATGATGATGGTGGTGGTGATGTCATCCCGGAGCTGCTGACCGTGTTGGGCTCTACCTACCTGTCTTTTTGTCTCTGTGTGCTGCACACACCTCCACGGTCAGATGCAACCTGCTGTCAGCAGCGTGTGCAGAGCATCTGTTTCATTTCTATCACTGGAGGTCTGCCAGCAGCCGTTTACAGTCACAGCCTGAACACTGCTGTTCACAGAGCAGGTGAGCGGTCATGGGGACACTGTTTAGTGTGGCAGGGATTTTTAAAACCACTGTAACAGAGAGAAGTGCCATTAGAAATCCAAACTACTGAAAAGTAACAGCGGCATAGAGGGCATTCACAGAAATAAAGGTGCAGTGTGTTGGTTTTAGAGGGATGTATCGTCAGAATATAATAAAATATAATAAGAATAATTTCTTTGGTGTATCATAATCTGAAAATCACTGTGTTTGTTTGACATCAGAATGAGCCGTTTATATCCTCCTGAGACTCTGTGTCCTCATATGAGGACATCACATTTTGGGTTGAATTGAATTATACTCTTTCACTATTATGTTCTAAGGGTACAGATGACCCCAGCACAAGACCAAGGGGGGCCCATGAAAAGGTCTATGCTTGACCCTTGTGCTTCAACTCTATGCAGAGCCTATGCCGTAACATACACTGTTGTGAGCAGTTATACTTGTGTGGTGGTGTGTCTGTGTCACTCTGCAGTTACACCTCCAAAACACTAGTCAGCGGCGAAGGGTTTGTGTCTGTGAAGTGCTGTAAAGTTTAGTTGATTCAAAACACACATTAAACACACATTAAACATGGCTTAATAGAGACAATGTCAAACACAAGTACACAAATCAGCTTCACTATAACTTGCAGCATTCTCAGACAAACACTTGTCTTTATCTGGACACATTTTCCCCACAAATACAACATGCTAACGTTATTAGCACAAGCCTATGGCATTTTACATTGTATAAATTAGCCTAGTAGCTAGCTGTCTTTTCCTCTTCTCATATGAAGCCAGGGACAACAGCAACATTTAACAAAGGTAACGTTACATAATTCAGCTCCATTACAACTCACAAGGTTCACTGACAAAACAACTGTCTTATACTAAACACGTNTTGTTTCCACTGAGGGAAATGGTTTCAGCTTACAGAAATAGACAGGAGGTCTGCGTCGCTGCGACGTGTAGTTACATTTCTGGGGAGGTGCACATCAGGATACGGCGTAGGGTCTACGTCGACGTAGAAGTATGAATCCCGCATTAAAGAGGATCAGGTGCAACAATTTACGTACTAACTTGAACACTGACATTACAATTTATAAGTATATGATGATAAATAAATGTATTTTTATCATTATCACATTGTAGTGAATAAATAAGAGAAAACTAAACTAAACAAAACTGTCCGCACATTTGGATTCAGAGTAAGTATGGTGGGCGAGTCATGTAGCTAGCGAGTGGGCCACGCAATTAAAATAATAATAATAATGTGAAGAAGAAAGAAAATAAATGAACCCGGTTAAAACAGTCTGCTCAGTATAATTCCTGTCATGGGCCCACCTGCTGCCACTCAGGTAATTTAAATGCACACACCTTAATTTTCTTTACAGTTAACACACACTCGTTCATGTTCTCCTCATTGAGTTTGACCTGATGACCTCATGCTCATTGCACATACATCAGCAAGACAAAGAATGCCACGTAGCTTTTGTGTTATACATTTGTCAGGTGAACATTTCCTTAATATCTTTTCAGCCAAACTTTAGTTCGTCCTTAAGTTTACCTAAAGTCGTTATAGTTTCTATTTCTGTGAGTTACCAGTGCTGACGGTGTCGCTGCTGGACGTACATCTTGGCAGGACGGAGCAAAAGGTGCTCAAGCTGAAGCACAGCTCTTAAATACAGGAAGTGGTCAGTCAGAATGTACCAAGTGCTCCACATCATGGGGGAGATTTTGATTTCTACTTACTTCTTCAGAATATAATAATTTGTTGGTGCTTTTGATATGGTTAAAATATTTATGCTGATAGACTAATTGTCCTAAATGTGGTACTGCTTGTCATTGGCTGTGTGTGACATCACTCACTCCTCACTAATTAGTCTACTGTAAAGTGAGGTCGCCATTTTGAATGTATAGTGGGAATTATTAGACCCTATATAGTGGACTCAAAGTCGTCGGTTCACAAAGAGATAAAAATAAATCAGATCTTCTTTAGTGCTTCACAGTTACTGTACACAGTAGGGTTAATAACGCTAGCTAACGTTAGCGAGCTGAGTCACTTCTAGCTCTGGTTTGAGACGTAATGCCATAATGCATAACGTTGTACATTAAATTCACAAGTTATTACATGACTGATGGTAAAACAAACTTCACCACAATAAAGATTAAACAGAAAATTGACAGTGTAACATTATTAATGTGTTTAATGTGAGCAGAGCAGCATCACAACACACGCTGCAAGCGTTTAGACACTCAGAGCCGGATTGGCGAGTTGATCCAAGGTGCCCAATTTTCCGTCTCGTAGGGTAGTCATATTGGCGGAACCCTTTTAGATTAAAAAGAACGAGGCGCCCTTCCACCACAGGAGGGGCTGTTGATGACTTGTGGAAGGAGCTGTTGATGACGCTGCATGTGGATAAACAGGAAACAGCTGATAGCAGGAATCAGCAAGTTGTAGCAAGAGGGAAACACAAACCTGACAGACACTGTAAAGATGAGCAACTGGGGAGACAAGGAATTGTGCGCCCTCCTTGCCCTCGCAAACGAAGAGGCCATTAACAGTCAGATGACGGGAACGGTGAAGGACGGGTCAACTTATGAGAGAATCACCGAAGGACTGACCAGCCGTGGCTTCCCTCCCACGTCACTGTGCACGTCACACACTGAGCTACACGTTTTGTTACTTGCTCACGCCCCCCATTGCCCCGAAAAAGGCACATTCTGTATTAAACAAAAGTAGGAAGGCGGCATTTTGCCACACTCCCCAATTTTGTATTTATACTGCCAATGCTGAAAGAAGACTGATTGGGCTTTCCTGCAAATTTGCACAATTCCTATTTAAAAAGGGCTTGTGTTTTTTCATGTTACAGATGAGCTCACTATATAGTGAGTAGGGAGTAGTGAATGAGTGAATGATTTCGGACACAGCCATCGTGTCACCTCTTTGTTTCAAAAATGGTCTTGAACAGCCCTCCATCCATCCATGTGATGGAACTGTAGCGAAAGTGTCTGCAGCTGCGAGACAGTAAAATGTCAGTCTTATGATAAAAAATGTTAAAACATTGAAAACACGGTCCAAAAATATTAAATGACACCCAGGTGTCACTGAGCTATGGGCCTATGTGACATTAGTATAGAGTATTATTGGCTGTTTGGTTGGATGATGATGAAACTCCTCTGAATATGTCACATAAAACACTTTAAAGTAACACCAGACTGTTTCTGTGGACTAAAATTAACTTTACGTAAGTTAAAATCCTGCTGAAATCATGAGTTTAGTGTGTAAACCATCTCCGTGTTTGTTAGAAGCTCTGTTTTAAAACCAGTGGAAATAGAGCTCTTGAACAATGAAATGACTCTACTGACCTCTAACAGCATATAGGCTCCTCTTTTTTAACTCAGACTCTGGACTCTTGTCCACGGATACTTTTTTCCTCAGTGATCTGACTGGCCAGAGGTCGGGGTGTTGACAGGCTGTGATCTGATACTCTGAAGTTAACCATCTTCATAGTACTGAAAACCCAGAGTTAACCCTGAAGTTACCTCGCTAACTCCAAATCCTACTTCGTAGAACAGCCCTCAGGTCTTTGTTACAGAATTCAAAAATAGTTTTCCTCAGTTGTGGGTAAATAAAACCCTCCTTTTGAGAATCCATCGGTGACACCTTATGCAGCGCGGACCTCAAAGTTCCCTTCTGATATGGATCCTGAGATTAAGACAAAAACCCACAGAGGCTTTTAAGAGTTGTGATTGTTGCTTGTTGTTTGATGGCTGTGGGCCTCAAGCAGCCACTTCATTCATTTTGGACCTTGGAGATAGTGGTGTTAACATCAGAAGCAGACAGACGTTCTGTAAAGGGGAACTTTATTGCATAAATACAGTGTTTTAAGAGTGCAGAATGCTCATCTGTATCTGTTCACACAGGTCTCACATTAGCTTATTGTATGCAAAATCATAGTAAGACTCAATCATGGTTCGGGTTGAAAGGATTAGAAAGCACACAGGAGACACGGGGAGATACTCTGTCCTTTTCTATCAACTCATTTTAAAATCATTTCCATGTAATTAAAGCATGTGTTCATGGGAGCCTCAGCAGTTCTAACAGTGCTTTACGTTGGCAGTGTATGGGGTATAAATCATGAACTGTGCCTAATGCTCTCATGTATACACTCACAAAGGTGTGTTCTTCATGTGTGTATGAGTTCCAGTGCATGTACTGCTTGTGTGTGCATGCATGTTCACAGGTCGTCTGTCTCTCCGTCGAAGGGGATGTTGTCCAGGTCCATGTGGATGTGTGAGTTTTCCTCACTGCAGATCCAGCCGATGGGCGTGCGGTTGAACGAGGGGCGTGAGCGGATGTCGGCCTGCAGGGAGGGCAGAGGCTCCGGGTCCTCGTTGACATCGTTGAAGTCTGGGAGCTCGAAGGTCAATGTCTTGGGCGCCTTGTCGAAGCCACCGAACGGCAGTGCCGTCCTGGGGAGAGAAGAGGAAGAAATATGAAGCTGGGGAGAAACAAGGGATGAGCAGTACAACAACATTTAGCTTCCTGATCTTGTTACAAGGACATATGACATCAACACACTGCATATATGATTTTCTAAAAATGACCACCTGACGAAGACCGACAGACTTGTTTGCTCAAAAAGTTCATTTTCTGTGTTAAACATTGGTTGGTGGTTGCACTGATGACTTACTGAGCAACCCAGTCGCTATATAAAAAGTTGGCATTGTACGTTACTGCAAACCCAGGATATTATACATTTGTACGTTTCAAATCAATGTTTCTAAAGTGACGTAGTTCTGATTACATTCATATAAGCTGACTTTGTCATGGGTACAACAACAACAACAACAATTCTAGCGGCCAATGTGCCACCAGTACCCCAGCCCGTTCTAATTCCACGGTCGACAGAGTCCGAACTTCTGTCACGGCAGTACCAAAAGCAACCTTTGGCGTCTCTTTCTCCGGGCTTTCAACTGCATTGTAAAGACGTCTGCGGCAGTATTTGACGCTGAGACCAATTGTCAAAGTATAAAGAGCAAGGAAGTCCACGCACAGCAGGAGGGAGGGGAGGTGGATTGGTCAAACGCAGACTTTCACCCAGGAGTCCGCTGTTTGTGTCCTGTGTGAAACCAAATGTCAGTGCTATTTGAATGTAATGTTATGTAACTCACATCCACCTGTCACGTACTTATATCACTTAAGTGATGTATTTATGTCATATTACGTGTGACGAGTGTATTTAGGCATAGGCACTCTGGAAGTCAGCGATAGCCGGTAATGACCTTTATTTACAACACAAGCAAAACAGGAACTTGGGCAGATGAAGAGACACAGGTAACAGTTTGTTCCTCAGGCTGGAAGAAGAAGAAACATTTGACAAAGTTTTGTTTAACGCCACAGGACAGCGTCAGATTCAAACGCCACCTGTAACAAAGTATTATTAGGAGCTGAAAAGTCCCTACAATGCGGGGAGGAGGGGAGATGGATGGGTCCAACAAACCCTGGACTTTCACCTGGGGAACCGCTCTTTGCTTCCCGGTGAATGTTAAGCCAAACCATGATGTTTTTTTGTCCATCTAACCATGTGCTTTTGTTGCACAAGGAAATAACCATAAATATGGGGTGTTTACTGACATTGTAAGTTTATTTTAAAAAAGACTCTATGCTTCTAACAAGCAGAAACTGTACATTTCCTGTCGACGTGAAAGCCCATTGACCAAGTGGCGATGTTTGACAAGTTGGGATGAGAATGTGTTGGATTTTGCCACCTGGCCAAAACTGGGTATTTTAAGTCAAGACATGATCTTTTCCTAACCCAGAACCAAGTGGGTTTTGTGCCTAAACATAACCACATCTTAAACACAGTGTCTTAAAAACGTAACATCTCAACATATCTACAAATGTTACATATCCATGGTTTGCAGAAACAAACAATGCCACATTTATTCTGGCAATTTGTTTGATTAATGGCATGTTTTATTGTGATACTTTATAGGCTGACTGGAATTAAACGTTCATGTCATTGTAACTGCGTAACAGGAAACATAGTCAATACAAGTTGATGATGATTTGTGTGCGTGCGAACCTGTTGAAGCTCTTGTAATGAGGCAGCTCTTGGTGTCTCTGAATGGGTCCTGGCATGGAGGACTTCATGGTGGCTGTCAGCTCCTCGTTGCCCCTCATGGCCCGTTCCCATGGTGATACATAGGTGCGCACATACTCCTTCCTCCTCTTCACCTTCTCCTCCTGCTCATCCACCAACTCCTCCACCACTGAGACACACAGTGACAGCGGAGAAAAAGAGGGGAAGTACCAGAGAGATTAAAATGCAAAGTATTAACAGAAAGAAATACTGAAAGTATAAACAAAGTGCACCTTACCTTCCTTTATCTCAGGCTTTGGTGGAACAGGGGGAGGAGACATGAGCAGGTTCTCAAGGTTCTGCTGGAAGACAGAAAAGGAAATATAGTCCGATCAGTACACACATATACACACAACAAACACACGCACACTCCCTTCCTCTTCTTCGTTCTTACCTTGTTCTCGTTGGTCACGATGAACTTCTCGACTCTCTGCTGCCTCATCTTGAACATCTTGGAGCCCTTGTTTGTGAGCAGGGAGAGCTCCTCCAGCATGGTGTCCTTGGGCGTCTTGATCTTGGTGCCCAGGTCGAGCTCAGTGGCCTCGGGGTCTGACTCATCATCTGACAGGAGGAGGGAAGAAGAGGAGGAGGAGGAGGACATAATGAAGGGACTGGATATGGAGGGACAACTACACAGGTTGATTTTAGCGCTGCTCATCGTGGACTATATTGCTGTCATTGTTCATTTTAGTCAAACCATACAGTTTGAAAACGAGGCGCGGCTCCAACTAGAAAACAATGTTTTGATGCATTGGATGTGCTGAATGTGCATATTAAGGCAGTACAGGAGGAGGTGCACATTAATAATCCTCCAGGACTGTAACATGCTCATGTTCTCAGCTGGTTCAGATCCAGGTCGGAATACGTTCTCACCACAAACGATCTGCACCAGAGTTTGTTTGTAACCGGACCAGGACCATGTCTTCAAGAAGGTCTCGGCCTGGCTGTTTTGGTGCACCTGAGTGTGGTTGCTGTGTTCACACCTGCCCAAACAAACCGCACTTAGGGGGCAAACAAACTTGAGTTGAACTGAACCAAACAGGGCAGGTGTGAAAGCACCCTTAGATGAGAATTCCGATACCACACTTGTTTTTGTACAGTAGATATGAAGTTACTACCAGCAGCTATCTTAGCTTAGCATAAAGACTGGAAATAGCTAGCCTGGCTCTGTCCAAAGGTAACAAAATTCACCATGTTACCTTCCCACCAGACAGCCCATTGCCAGCTTTAGTTCCCCATCTATGCTTTTGTGAAAGCCACCAGACTCCACTGAGAAATACAGTGATTCTAGCTCTCTGAACACAGGAGCTGCTGATCTACTGCTGCCTCGTCAGTTAGTCAGTTTGTGCTATTGTGTGACTTTGGTGATCACGCATGAACCCTTTTGAATGCCAGAGACCACAATAACACGGACAAACTATTTGATAGAGGCAGTGATAAGACAAGCAGCTCCAATGTTAAATTACTGTTTTTCTCAATGGAGTCTGGCTTTGAAGAGAACGGAGGAGCCTATCCCAGCTGACATTGGGCGAGAGGCAGGGTACACCCTGGACAGGTCATCAGGGCTGACACATAGAGACAGACAACCTTTCACACTTACATTCACACCTACAGACAATTTAGAGTCACCAATTAACCTGCATGTCTTTGGACTGTGGGAGGAAGCTGGAGTACCTGGAGAAAACCCTCACTGACACAGGGAGAACATGCAAACCTGGGTTCGAACCGGGAGCCCTCTTGTTGTGAGGCGACAGTGCTAACCACTGCACCATGCTGCCCTTGTTAACACTAAAACATTTTCTATATTTTCTATGAACTAATGCACATACTTGAATGGAAGAAATCTGGCTAATGTGTCCCATGATGATTTATCCCTGCGCAGACAAACAGTATTTAAGCTTTTTTTGTGGTTGGTATTAAAACCTTGGCGGACGTGCCATACACTCTCTTATCAGCTGAACCCATTTGGTAAATTAAAAGGTGGGTTTACCTTCCACTATATATCTGATATTAAATGGGGACTGTATAAGACAGTAAAGGGCGTGTTTATATCCTCTGGCTCCTGTACTAACCTTGTTGTAATGAATTAGAGTTGAAACCTGTTGTATGGTGTAAGAGGATGTGTGTGTGTGAAACCAGGGGGAGTCGTAGGGGTTACTAGGCCAAAGCAATATGGAAGAAAGGAGCACTGGGGAATGTCACGGCAGGTTTTCTGGTGGAACTGTTTATGGAGGGAAATCCTTATAACACGCTGCCTCTCTCAGTCTCTCTCCACTCCTCTCCTCTCTTCCAGTGATGGAGAGATCTGATGGATTTTACTGCTCCACAGAGCTCCTCATAAAACACTCTTCTCATCCACCACATACACTCTGATATCACTCATAACACCTGGAGTCCAGCCATAAACCAACACACACACTCGCACGAACACATCTATAAAGCGGGGAGTTGGCATTGCAATGCTGCGGAGAGCTGTTAGCAGTACCTCGTAAATCAGGCTTGTGCAAGTGGGTGTGTGTGTGTGTGTGAGAGAGGGAGAGAGAAAGAGAGAGAGAGAGAGAATAATTGAGGCTGCTGAGCAGAGAGAACTCTCCCATGGGGATATTGATTAGAGTGTTAATTCAGAAGAATGTGAAACTGGAGCTGGCTGCTGACTGAGAGGAAACTGGACAGACTGACAGAGGCAGGAGGTGGACAGACGGACAACATGCAGGCATGGGACAAATGTCAGAGCGACACAGTGGCAGGGATGATGGACAGATGAGTGGGCATTAACTGGAGCAAAATAAGGGATAAGCAGGGTAAGCTCCTGACTGACTGACTGACTGACTGAAAACAAACTGGTGGAAAGATACAGATGTGGCTGCAGATGTGACAGCAGAAGGAGCGGTAGCGAAAACAGCAAAGGACACAAATGGGGAAAGACATCAACAGATTGTTGAATGACAGCTATGAGCATGTGCACAGACACTCAGAGCACGTTCAGACTGCAGAGGGCATGCTCAGAGATTAGCAGAGAATACAGTGTAGTGTGGTTGGTGATATATTATATATATTATGCAACAAGTGAATGTCAGTTCTGCTACCGATAGAAAACAAACACATTAAAACAAAGAGCGGATTGCAGCCGCTGATAGCACCATGAATTGTGTATCACTTGAACTGCTGTCTGCTGTTAAGGTCAGATTAAAAAAAATATTGCACTAATGATACCAGGCCTACAGCACAAATACAGCCATAATGTTTTATGCTGAGTGCAATTTGGCCATCTGTGCGTCTGATTGTAGTTATCCAAGTGGCAAAGTTTAAATGGCCAAGGACACAATAGGCACAACAATGGTAGAGAGAATATATATATCCATATATATATATCCACAGAAAGGGCCAAAACAACCACGAGACACAAAATGACCACAAACAGACACAAGACGGCTACAAAGAGATGCAAAACAGCTGAAAAGAGACACAAAGAGACTCATGAGGTGGCAAAACAACCACAAAGAGACACAAATGACTACATGGAGATTCAAAATGACTACAAAGGGATACAAAATGACCACAAGACACAAAACGACTTCAAAGAGACACAAACAGACTCATGATGACTAAGAAAGGGGCAAAGAAACCACAAAGAGACACAAAATGACCACAAGAACACAAGACAACTACAGAGAGACGCAAGACAGCTGCAAAGAGACACAAAGAGACTCACAAGGGGGCAAAACAACCACAGTGAGACACAAAACGACTACAAAGAGACAAAAAATGACCACAATGAGACACCAAACAGCTGCAAAGACACACAAAGAGACTCACAACTACAAAAAGGGGCAAAACAACCACAAAGAGACACAAAATAACGACAAGGAGGTTTGAAATTACTACGAAGAGACACACAATGACCACAAGAAGACACAAAATGACTACAAAAAGATGCAAAAGTGCTGAAAAGACACACAAAGAGACTCAGGAGGGGGCATAGCAACCACTAAGAGACAAAAAATGACCACAGTGAAACACAAAACAACTGCAAAGAGACACAAAGAGACTCGTGGTAACTCAAAGAGGCAAAACAATCACAAAGAGACACAAAATAACTACAAAGAGATACAAAAGGCTCATGATGACAACGAAAAGGGGGAAAACGACCACAAAGAGACACAAAATAAGAGAAGAAGAAGAAGACACAAGACAACTACAAAGAGACACAAAACCTCAGAAAGACGTGATGGCAACAAAGAGACGCCAAACAACAAAAAGAGGCTAAAAACTATTGTGTCTAAAAACCGAGTGTGTTTTGCTCCCATGAAGGAGAAGTGGTGGGGCCTTGTGCATGTCTGTGCCCAGGGGCCCACTGTGCCATGATCTGCCCCAGGTCCTGACGGACAAGGCAAGAGTCATTCCTCCAAACTTCATTGCAATCCATCCAATAGATGTTGCAACATTTCACTGAAAAGCATTATTATTTTTATATATCAGCCTCAAGGTGGCACCAGAGAAACTGGAATTCTTTCTCCAGGCAACATGAATGTCTCTACAAAATAGTTGTAGTTAGTAAAGTTGCCAGCCCAGTCACCAGAAGAGAAAATTGGCACGGTGCGTTTATGAATACCACAGATTCATCACATTTGTCTCATGAGAATCATATCAGTGTTTCTAAAGTGATGTCGTTTATGAGCTTTGTCATCAGGAGGTGGAGTGGGTGGTGGATGGTGGACCAACAAACATAAAGCCAGCCTCAGGCGTCCCTCTCCCCAGCAACGCTTTATAGCTCCTCCTGGGGGACCCTGAGGTGTTCCCAGGCCAGATGAGTAATCCCTCCAGCGTGTTCTGGGTCTGCTCTGGGGCCTCCTACCAGTGGGACCTGCCCAGAACTCCTCCAACAGGAGGCGCCCAAGAGGCATCCTGATCAGATGCCAGATGCCCGAACCACCTCAACTGACCCTTTTCAACATGAAAGAGCGGCTCTACTCCGAGCTCCCTCCGGATGTCCAAGCTCCTTACCCTATCTCTAAGGCTGAACCTAGCCACCCCACGGAGGAAACTCATTTCGGCCACTTGTATCTGCAGTCTCATTCTTTCGGCCACTACCCAGAGCTCATGACCATAGGTGAGGGCTGGAACGTAGATGGACCAGTAAAAGCTTCACCTTCCGGCTCAGCTCCCTCGTCAACACGACGGCCCAGCACAGCACCCGCATCACTGCAGACACTAATCCATCATACGCTCTATTTTACCCTCACTCAGGAACAAAACCCCGAGATACTTGAACTTCTTCGCTTGAAGCAGTAATTCCCTCCCAACCTTAAGGAGGTGATCCATGATGATGAAGCCAACAGAACCACATCATCTGCAAAAAGCAGATGCAGTTCTGAGGTCCCCAAACTGGACCCCTTCCTCCCCACGTTTTTACAGGTTGCACTGATTCCACTTCAGTCATCTCAAACAGATAGTGTGGGAGCAGAATCACCGTCTGGTATTTTGTGTTGCCTCCAATGTTGACAGATTTGTGGCTTCTCTGCCATCTGATAATGACCCACAACCCTCCAGGAGATGCCACATGCATGTTAGATATTGTGTTACTGCTTGGAACCAATGTTTGTGTGTGCGTGTGTGTGTGTGTGTGTGTGTGTGTGTGTGTGTTCTTATCTAATTGTAGTATCACAAGACCACATTCAGCGATTTACACCCAGGCAGTTCATTTTACACAGGGATTGTGCAGATAGCAGACACCACAGAGCCAAACTTGCAATTGGATTTGACATTTACTGAGCTGGATAATCAGATCACACGGAAGACAGAGGCAAGTCTTTGTGGAATGAGGATGAGGATAACCAGCAAAATGTTTCCCGTTAACATGTCATGTGTGAATATGATGATGTGATTGGTACGTTGTTTGTGTGTGTTTTACCATTCTGGCTGACGTTGGACAGGTCAATGATGATCTTATTGGCCTTCTTCCTCTTGTTAGAAGGGGCATCAGTGTTGAGAGGCATGGCTAAAGGACAGAACAAGAAATGATGACCTCATAATCATAACTGTAATCATAACATACCAGTCTTTAGAAAAAGCATGACAGCTGCTTTACACATGTACAGTACAAAGGACAAATTAAGTACTAACAAGGTCAAAATTGAACTTTCACACTCAAGAGAAAAAGAAAAGTTTCAGTAAAAGTTTGATTTGTTTAGATTTTAAGATTTAAAGCTGCACTAATCAGTATTTTTAGCTATAGAGACCAAAACCGTTTCTGTACCAGGTTGTAAACATATTTCCTCCTGCTGTATTGGATTGACTTGCCCTTTGAGCCAGCCCCTAGTGGCCATTCAAGGAACTGCAGTTTTTGGCAATTATGCATTGGCTTTATTTTTCAGCACATTGTACTCTGCCTGCTCTCCTCCAAACAGCAGACAATGTTAGCAACTAGCTCATACTGCAGTGGATCATTTAGTCGCTAAAGAGACAGATATTTCCTTCAGGAGTTGGTGGAGACCAAAAACTGAGCTAAAAGGAGAGAGGGTTTTGGATTTACATTCGTCACGTTGACCAGTAACATGACTCCATATGAATGTTCAACACATTCTCACTCCGACCTCGTCACATATTGACATTTGGTCATGGACTTTCCACATCCACATACGACGTGCAAGGTACCCTGGGTGTGTTGGTTGTTAACGTTCTGGGTCAAGTTCTGCCTGTTACATGTCTTCTTTCAAAATACACTTCTGTTTTCACAGGAAATTTAACTTTACATACAGTCTCTTTCAAAATAAACACATTACTTCGGTACAACACTGCGAATTGACGTTTTTTTCCTTCAACAACAAAAACGTGGTTGGGTTTAGGAAAAAAGAACAGGGTTTGGCTTTAGAATCTTAAGGGACATGAACCACTCTCTTGGGTGAAGGTTGATGTTTGTTGGACCTATCCGCCACCCCTCCTCCTCGCCCTCGTTGGACTTTCGCCGCTTTAACTTTTGTCCTTGTCCCGCCGCGTTTCCCCCTGACGCCTCCAGGCACTGTTAAATTATAACGTCAACCAACCATATATTATGCCGATGTTAAAGGATGCCTTTTTCCATTGGTTTCTTACGCCCCAAGTCACTGCCCAAGCGTCAGATTTCGACAACTTCAGAGTGAGGCCACGTTCGGAAAAAACTTTTAATCTTTAATCTTAATCTTTAATGTTTACATACAGTCTCGTTCAGAATAAACGCACTATGTCAGTACAACACTGCGAATTCACTTTTTTTTTTCCTTCGACAACAAAAACACATGGTTAGGTTTAGGAAAAAAGAACAGGGTTTGGCTTTAGAATCTTACAGGACACAAATACCTCTATCTCAGGTAAAAGTCAGTGTTTGTTGGACCCATCCACCACCCCTCCCGCCTGCCCCAGTAGGACTTCCGTCACCTTAATTTTCATCCTTGTCTGTTTCCCTCTGACGCTACCAGGCACCATTAAATTATGATGGCAACTGGCCGCGTATCATGCTGACGTTAAAGGACGCCTTTTTTTGTTGGTGTCTGATGCCACAAGTCACTGCTAAAGCGCCAGATTTAGACGACTTCGGATTGAGACAGGGCTCGCAATAAATACACCACTTTAAGTCACAGTTTCTGTGTGAAACGCCAAGTAGGCGGGGCTAACTCATGAAATGTCTCTAACACTCACTCATCATTATCAAAACTTTTCTTTTTCTTTTTATATTTAATTTGTATTTAATGGTATTATTTAGTTTTAATTTTCTGTAAAGCATTTGGTCAACGTTTTAAAAAAATATGCTCTCTCATAATAAATTGACCTGACTTGATTTGTAGTCAGTAAATGGATCTTATTCTGAAAGAGAGACAACATAAAGAATCATTCCCCAAATGCTTAAATGTATTTGGTCTCTCAGGAGTCTAGCAGAGATCATGCCAGATTTAGCAGCAGTGAAATGTGATACAACAAAAGTGTTTAACTTTTCCATAAATATTTCCCCAGAGCATCCAAACTGATTTCCAAGATATGTTTCAGTGTGATGAGGTCGCACATCACGTCCTGAATTCTAGCAAGCTCCAGCAGGAACCTCACTGGGTTCCCTAATTAACTTAAGCACACTTTAAACATTGTGTATAGCACCCCCCTCCCGCCTGCATGCCCTTGAGGACACTAATTCCCGGTGGCAGCTCGTGTGTCTCTTGACTAACCACTCAGATGGGGGCCAGCAGTATGTCGCTGTCTATTGCACAGGTCGAAAGCAATTATGTAAGGCTGGAGGTGAGTCCCAGTACAAGAGAGAAAGCTGCGGGGCCCGTCTGCAGGGAGACAGTTAATGTAATTGCTTTTCATCCGCTGTAATTGAAGCTCATTTCCTTGCGAGGGATTCAGTCCTGTGCAAGCTATTTTTATGAACCCATGTTCTATAGTGCCGCAGTGAGTGGGACTGTGCGTACATATAAACGCACTGGCACACACGCAGATTTGCACTTTAAACAGCTTTTCCCTTGTGATTAATGCGAGTCAGTGGCCGTGGATTAAAAAGTGGAGATTACAGGTGTTTTTGGATGTGCTGGGAAAACAGCAAGATGGAGGCTGTACAGATGGCGACAACAGGAGTGGCGCGTGGGCCTGGGTCCTGTTACCGCCCCTGTGAGTGAAGAGGCGCTCCTGTCCCCCCGACGGCCTGTTTTAGCTCCTGATAAATCTCGAGGGGACAGCTGGGCAGGAAGGGCATCAGTAAGCACATTCCCAAATACACACATACATCCATACCCGCAGACTAAAAACTCCACTGCAGAGGGCCACATTCCTCACCTGTCACAGTGTGAGGTGCAGAAAAAGCTGCTGGGAGAAAAGAAAAGTCATCCACCAGCTGGCTGCCGTGATTCAGATTTCAATAATTTACATTTACTTGACGCGAGAAATTGTAATTCCGCAATATCCATGTTTAATTGTGTATGATAAAAAGCCTTTCTTGAGCAAGTTTGACTTTTAACAAAGCAAACAGTCAAATATATAACATGCAGTTGAGCATCTGCTTCTGATTCCCTCATTCATTAATTCATCCAGTTACAGAGGCCTCCACAGACCACAGATAGAGGCTTTTCCTGCAGCTGAAATCTGCTGACCACAGGAATTTAATTAAACTGTAACTGTCTCCTTGTACTTAAAGAGGACCCAGATTTATTTGACAACTCAGTGGCCATCAGTGCCAGATAATCCCTAAACACTCAAGGCACGTGCGAGAGAGATTTCTTCATCAAAGCCCTCACACATTATCACTTCTCTAATGTCTTACCTAAAGACCCGGGTATCCACGGGAAGACACAAGTCCCAGAAGGTCCCAGAGAAGGTGTGGCTCAGAGGAAGAGGAATATAGATTCCCAGGTAGTTTTGTGTCCCACAGCTTGTATTGTACTGCCTGCCCTCCTCTTCGCCCTGGAGAGAGTGAAACCCTATCAGCAGGGCTGCTCCAGTGCTGTGGACCTGGCTTCAGGGGTGGGAGGGGAGGGTGGGGGTGAAGTGAGTGGGGGGTAAAGAGGGAGGTGGGTGTGGTGTTTCGAGTTCAGAGGTTGGTAAGATCAGTGATAATAATAAACTGAGAGGCTCTTTTTTATCTACCACCTTTATCTGTTAGAAAAATACAGAAAGGTCAGTGTGACAATTTAAACAAGGTATTTGTATTGGTGATTCAATAAAGATATACAGAGTATTGATAAACAGACACAGAATAAAAAAAAAAGACAATCCCACCCACCTGTCGACCCAGGAACAGAGGTGCCAGACCAGTCTAAGGAAATCTGATAGAGAGGAAACAAAGGTCCATGTTTGGAGCCCGGTCTCAATCCGAAATCCGGCGCTTGGGCAGCGACTTGCAGCGTCGGAAACAAAAAAAGCACATTCTCACTCCGACCTCATCACAAATTGACATTTTGGTCAAAGACTTTCAACGTCTACATATCAATGTTAAAGGTACCCTGGGTGCGTTGGTTGTTGATGTTCTTGGACACCGTGTCACGTTCTGCCTGTTACATGCATTGTCTTCTTTCAAGATACACTTCTGTTACAGTCTCGTTCAAAATAAACACACTACGTCGGTACAACCCCATGAATTGATGTTTTTTTTCCTCCAACAACAAACACAGGTTTAGGAAAAAGAATAGGCTTTGGTCTTAGAATCTTACAGGACGTGAACACTCTCAGGTGAAGGTCAGTGTTTGTTGGATCCATCCACCACCCATCCCGCCCGCCCCTCGTGGACTTTCGCCGATAAACTATAACGGCAACTGGCCGCATATCATGCTTTTTTTCATTGGTTTCTGACAATGGAAGTCACTGCCCAAGCGCCGGATTTTGATGACTGGGTCACCAACTTCCATTTGAGAGAGCTGTGTTTGGGTCCTGTAAAATTCTAAAGCCAAACCCTCTTCTTTTTCCCTAAACCTAACCATGTGTTTTTGTTGTTGAAGAGAGAAAAAATGTAATTCATGGTGCTGTACTGACGTAGTGCTTTCATTTTTTCAAGCCCAGTTGCACTCCGAAGTCGTCGAAAGCTTGGGCAGTGACTAGTGGCATCAGAAACCAACAAAAAAGTGCTTCCTTTAATGTCTGCATAATACGCAGCCAGTTGCCGTTATAGTTTAACAGGGCCTGGTGGCATCAGGGGGAAACGCGATGGCACAAGGACGAAAGTTAAGGCAGCAAAATTCAGACGGGGGCCGATGGGTCCAACGAAAATTGACTTCCACCCGAGAGAGCGTGTTTTTGTTGTTGAAGGGAAAAAAATGTCACAGACGTTGTACCGACATAGTGCGTTTAATTTTTGCTCAAAACTACCACCTGGTCAAACAAAAGGCGAACTTCAATAAAGCTGATTAAAAAAAAAAGAACATGACACCATGGAGACTGGGATGAACATGGGAATGAATGCAGACGAACTGACCAGGACCAAAGGGAAATACACAGGTGTAGATACACAGAGAAAACTAATCACAAGAACAAGACACAGCTGGGGTAGGAGGACATGGGCAAAAGAAGGGAAATGGGGATTGGCTAACAACAAGGGTGTGGAGGGGAACACTAGGGTGGAGCAAACAAGACTAATACAGAACAGATGTGAAGAGAATACTGTTGGAACAGGGAAGGACTAACGAGACAGGTGTGACCGAAAACACACAAAGACAGGAAGTAAAACCAGACATGACACACGAGGGACAATCTACAAAATAAAACAGGAAACAGATTAAACATGAATGAATAACACAATTTACATACATACATATATATACAGTAAATTTGTTTAAAATGGTTGTGATTAGACGGCCACACTGTTACGTCCATTGCATGGCTAAAGACTAATATTTCTCAACACCCATTTTCTCAGACTTATTTATGCCATTTATGTAGCCTATATCTACATGAAAATAACATAACTGTCTCTTCATTTGAAGCTTGTGGTGTTTGTGAGGGCCAAAAGTCTTAATCCAAGCTGACTTTGGTCGCACATGGCAGAATTATCCTTGACGGCTGTTTGCCAGAAACTCATGCAACGTGGTGTAAGGACTGACATTGTCCACAAAAATAGAAAGTTGTGTTGGATGACTGTATAAAGCATAGGACTTTCACCAAGGAGACTGGGAGTCGAGTTTGTAGGATAACATTAGCTTATTATTAGGTCATATTAAAGGTCCAATGTGTAGGATTTAGGGGGATATACTGGCAGCAGAAATGGGATATAATATAATAACTAGGTTTTCTTTAGTGTGTAACCACCAGAAGATAAGAATCATTGTGTTTTGTTACCTTAAAATTTGTTTTTAATTACCAAACACTGGCTCTAGATATTTCTTCTTCGTGTCTCACTAGAGCTACGTATCGGGTAGTGACAGCAACACTGCCCCCATGGTACGTATCGGGTAGTGACAGCAACACTGCCCCCATGGTTCCCAGTGGTACTGCTCCGTTTGGCCAGTATCCGTAAGCTTTATGGAAACGTGCAGAAATACGGATGAAATGAACGCAGAGCACGGACAGAAGGCTCCGTCTGTATCCGTATTTAACGTTGCGCATAAATAAGCCTTTAATCTTACTGTCCTCACTGTTCCTTTAAAGTCGTATTTCGACGTTGCTGGGAGGTTCCAGTTGATAGCCAGGTAACTATTTGTAAACCTTAACGTTACTGTATGTCTCGATTGGATGTTTAAACTATGGTCATTTACAGTCTCAATGTTCTTTCTACTGAACTACACCCGCCAGCAGTGTCATTGCACTGAAGTAAGTGTGCAACTCATGGACAAGAGGCTCATGCTCATGACAACTTGAGGTGTAAACATACCCTTAAACTTCAATTAAAGTCCCAATCAAACGCCCAGTTCCTTTTACTAGCCCGGTGTGGCTACACATTTTGACAAATAAAGGCCTGTCTCAATTGGAAGCCTGGTCTGGTTCCCATTTAGTTCATTTTTATCGGTGGATGTATAAAACCAGGTTGTTGCCAACCCACTTGAGCTAACATTGGTTAGCTGTTTAGACTGTACATACGGATGAATCTGCTTTCACGTCTGGAACCTTCCGTCTCCAGCATGAGGTGCGCCCTTGTTAAGGATTTTGCTCGGACACAGAAGTTACTCTGTTATCCTGAAGCCTCCTTAAGAAATCTGATCCTTTCTTTGACGGTTCGACGGCGGGAACCTCTTGCAACAACCCCAGTAGGATCTGAACCCTGGACCTTCCTCATGGAAGATGAGTGCTCTAACCACTACACTAGGGAGGCCCTATATTGTACATACAGATATAAATGTTTAAACTTTTGTCAATATGGAGATGCTACACATTGTTAGCTTGGTTGATTTCGTTATACTCCCCTAATCCCAAATGGATCCCTTACAGACTCCTTGACTGTAAGGGACTGAATCAACAAGTCTGTAAGGGATCTATTTGGGATTGGGGGACTGAGACGATGAGCACCAAAGAAGACTGTAAGTCATTCAGATTTACCTGCATGACGAAACAAGTGTGGAATTTTTCTAAAGCTGTCATAAAGTCAGAATATGTGTCCACTCCTCGATTACCTGGTAAGTTATTCATATTCCTTTGGTCTGGAAGGGTCCAGCGATCAAAAGACGTGTTTTTTTACAAAAATTAACCGAGCTTATGAATATTGTTTCAACAGGATAAAGTGGTGTTGGATTGGTAAGCACGGTGCTGTTATCCTCGGGTGCTGTGAAACAAATCTTTGCTGAGTAAGTAGTCTTTGCTAAAAGTAACTAAAGGCCTGTCTCATATAGACGCCTGTCTCAAATATAAGCCTGTGGAGTTTGGTGATTTAAGCAAATAGCTAGCTCAATGGTGCTAGGTGAGCTAGCAGCAGATGCACACTTCCTTCTGCGCAGACAGAAAATAGTTCCCACATGAAACTGCTCACAACAAGGTCTGTGGATTATCTTGAGTAACATGATTTCCAGAAAGTGACATTGCTGTTGAGTTTTTCCAACTTTTTTGGTGCTTTACACACCATAAGCTGGTTGCCATCTTGTTCCATTGTAGTAGAGAGAAGGCAGACATCTCTAGAGCCGATATCTCCGACACTCAGCAACTCACACCAAACAATCTAGATTGATAAGTAGGACTACAGGTAAGAGGACAAATATCTGGTTTTCGATTTTGGATGAACTATCCCTTTTTAAAATGCACACGTCACATTTTCCTTTTCAGAATATCCATGGTTGTTTGAATAAAAACACTTCATCACCTTTTGTCTTCAGCCTAGACTTTGGAACAGGCAGGAGAGTTGTGTATCGGTGTTATAGAGAGCATATCACATCTTATGATGATCTTATTGAATTCCTCCAGCTTGTAAACACCAGAACAATCTCTCCCACCCCTTCCAATCTCAGGGGAACAGAGGCCTTTGATAACATGACAAACATCACAAGAGAATAGAAAACATCTTTCCAGCAGTTACGTTCTTCCCCTGCCACTCGGTTTTACCCGCCTCGGGGCATTTATGCTTTTGTTGATGTGTTTTCCTCCCCCTCTCAAAGTCTCTTTATACATCCTCCTGCAACTGCGAAACCTTTGCAACTTCACGCCTCGTTTGTGCCTGGCAGCAGTTACACCTGTATCATCATGTCAGTCACAGTTCCTCGTCAGTCCTCTGCTTTTCAGATTCAACCAGCAGCTTTTGTAAGTCAGTGTCGGTTTGTCGGCTGTTGTGCAACTGTGGCAAAAAAAGCTGTGAAGGCTCTATATTTCTCTGCTGTGCTACCTTGAGTATCTGGTCAGGTTGTAAACAAAGATTTGTTCAGTCAAGTGGGAAGGATTGATCATCTGTAAAAGCAAGAATTTCTCCTGTGAGTTAGATAAGATTGATGACAAAATGCATTTTTAAAGCGTCTATAATCTGTATTTTTGTAATAACAATGTATCAAATGACAGTGGATTCTTTGGATGACGTGGGAGTGATAAAAAAAAAACTCCAAATGAATAATAAAGTTGGTCCTTAACTCTTAGATGTATAAATAAGCAACACTGCTATCATGCTAACATGTTCATAATGACAGTGCTAACAATGCTAAGATGGTGCAGTGGTAAGCATGTTGCCTCATAACAAGAGGGTCCCTGGTGTGATACTGCAAACTTGCCAGAATATTTGGCTATACCCCATTTTTTTGGTTGTTTTGTGTGTCTTTGAGGTCATCTTGCATCTTTTTTTGATAAGTTTGTGCCTCTTCATTGTCATTTTGTGTCTCCTTTGGTTGTTTTGTGTCTCTCTGTAGTCTTTTGTGTCTCTTTGGGGTAATTTTGCAACTTTTTGGGTAATTTTGTGTCTCTCCATCGTAATTTTTTAGCTTTCTGTAGTCTTTTGTGTCTCTATGAGGTCATTTTGTATCTCTTTTGGTGGTTTTGTGTCTCTCTGTAGTCATTTTGTGTCTCTTTGAGGTCATTTTGTATCTCTTTTGGTGGTTTTGCATCTCTTTTGGTGGTTTTATGTCTATCTATTGTCATTTTGTGTCTCTGAGGTCAGTTTGCATCTCTTGGTGTTTTTTTCTGTCTCTCTGAGGTCATTTTGTATCTCTTTGAGGTCATTTTGCATCTCTTTTGGTGGTGTNCTTTGAGGTCATTTTGTATCTCTTTTGGTGGTTTTGTATCTCTCTGTAGTCATTTTATGTCTCTTTGAGGTCATTTTGTGTCTCTTTGAGGTCATTTTGTATCTCTTTTGGTCATTTTGTTTCTCTTTGAAGTCATTTTGTATCTCTTTGAGGTCATTTTGTATCTCTTTTGGTGGTTTTGTATCTCTCTGTAGTCATTTTATGTCTCTTTTGGTTATTTTGTGTCTCTCTGAGGTCATTTTGTGTCTCTAGTCATTTTATGTCTCTTTGAGGTCAGTGTTTTTTTTGGTCATTTTGTGTCCCCATGAGGTCATTTTGCATGGTTTTTTTGTCATTTTGTGTCTGTTTAACTACATTTTTTTTTATCTCTTTTGGTAATTTTGTGTCTCTCCGTAGTCTTTTGTGTCTCTTTGAGGGCATTTTGTGAGTTTTTCTTGGGGGTCATTTGTGTCTTTTTGAAGTTATTTTGTATCATCTTTGGTCGTTTTGTGTCTCTCTATAGTAATTTTGTGTCTCTTTAAGGTCAATTTGTATCTTCTTTGGTGGTTTTGTGTCTCTCTATGGTAATTTTGTGTCTCTTTAAGGTCAATTTGTATCTTCTTTGGTGGTTTTGTGTCTCTCTGTAGTCATTGTGTATCTCTCTGAGGTCATTTAGCAACATTTTGGGTCATTTTGTGTCTCTTTGAGGTTATTTTGTATCTCCTTTGGTCATTTTGTAGCTCTCTGTAGTCTTTTGTGTCTCTATGAGGTAATTTTCTGTTTGTTTGGGGGTTTTTTTGGTCATTTTGTGTCTCTAGTCATTTCGGGGGTTTTTTGGTCGTTTTTGTATCTCTCTGTAGTGAATTTGTGTCTCTCTGAGGTCATTTTGCATGTTGTTTTTGTCATTTTGTGTCTCTTTACGATCAGTTTGTATCTCTTTCTGTCATTTTGTGTCTCTGTAGTCTTTTTGTGTCTCTCTGAGGTCATTTTGTATTGCTTTGATGTTATTTTGTGTCTCTTTCTCATTTATGTTTCTTGGCAGTTCCCTCACATCTCTTTGTGGTCATTTGTGTCTCTTTCCAGTTGATCTGTGAAGGCAGTGGTGTAGTGGTAGTAGCTGATGAGGTGGGTGTACTGCTAGGTTGATGAATCGGCTACCGAGGAGGAAGTGGGTTTACTCTCCTATAGATATCAATGGCATTTTGGCTGATAGGTGGTTATACTGCAAACCGCCAGAAAAAGAGATGGGTACACCCCATATACCTGCATATACCCGACACAACACCACTGTCGTTCAGTCATCTATCCTTGAGAACAACCATTACTTGTCCATCTTCTGACCTGCCCCTAAACCCTGACCGCTGACCCCAAACACTCGACACTGTTGACCCAGAAACATGGTGTGAGTAAAGAGCCTCTTTGGCGGAGGGGCAGAAAGAGACAGGATGTACGAGGTAGCACCCCCACCCCCCCTCCAACTCTCAATAGCACTGTAAAAAAAAATAAAAGCCATCAGAATTAAGAGTTTAGCACCGGGCCAAATAGCTGGAGATTAACGGCTCCAAAAATAGGTGAAATGGTGTGTGTGTGTGTGTGTGTGTGTGTGTGTGTGTGTGTGTGCGCGATTGAGTGAGAGAGGAATTAACAGAGACGAGGAGAGAGACCAATAGAGGGAGAATTGTAGAACTAATTTGGTAATTTGGCCAAGAGTTGAAAGAGCCACTTCAGTCATTACTGTAAGTGCAGCCACAGCGTTTATGTATTTCTAAAATCCAGTGACCTAGTTAGCAGAAAAATGAATCTGCTGCTGCACACTGGAGTGGGATATCTGTGTGTGAGTGTTTTACCTTCCACTAGCACAGCAGCTAAGCTTACCAGCGGACCTGAACAGGACTAAAGTTAGTGGCTAAAGTTAGCCCTGTCTGTCACCTGATCCCAGTCAAGGGTCAGAGGTTAGATCCCTTTCAGTGGCTGTGGTTGGGTTTCACAGTCAGGTGGCTGTCATTAAACTGCTGTGAAATGTAGTTTCTGCAAGGGCATTTTCAACAATGATCAGATATTAAATATAAAATAGGAGAATTAAAAAAGGGATGCATGTATTTGATATGGTTTTTATCTCTTCTCGTTCAGATGGATTACTCAATACACAATGTGTTTAGGATTAAGATAAAATTTTTTAATGATGATTTAAAGTATTAAAAGGTAGGATGTAAAATGGAAACAAGATTATTTCCTCCTGTTGCTTTTACATTAAATGTAATATCTGTGATTAGACAAGGGAGACCAGAAACTGTAGTGGAGCAACATGTCTGGATTACAAATCCTACAGTGCCTCCATGTGGTGAAAGTTTCACAGAACATTTTCTTAACTCCAAAACCGTCACTATTAAAGACTGTGTATTTGATCTCTAAATCCTGAGAGACCAATTAAGCCATTAGACTGTTCAGTAAATGCCTGAAAGAGAGAAAAGGGTAAAAAGCTAAAGGTAGGAGGAGATACTGGGGCCCGCAGTGGGAGCCGGTGACACAGGCAGAAACAGACTGACAGCTGAGGTGACTCATGTCTATTTTTATTCAGCCGCATGTCTCTGTGGAAAACAGCTAAACAGACATGTTATACATCTCTTGTTTTGTATCGACAGATTGGAAATCAGGGCTACTGTAAAAGGCTTCTTCATGGCAGCTGTGGAACACTACAGAAAACAAAGCACACACCGCTGCAGAGTGCAACTAGAAAAAAAAAGACACTCAAACACAAATCATTTGAATATATATAACAGGAGGAAACACAGTCATAGTAGCGACTTCAAATTTGTTAGTAAAGCAACTTTTCTGATATGATAATGCCGGATGGCAACAGGTACTGTGAGATGTTTACAGATTGTGAAGTCAAATCTGCACCTTCTACACTTTATCACACTTTGGGCCTCATTCGCAGACAATACGTACACACAAATCTGTGCTCAGACCAAGGAACCAAGGGCGTAATTATAATATGTATTTGCAGGGGAGGGACACATACCCTCAATATTCAAGTGTGCTCAAAATGCCTCACACCCCCCACCACCCCAATATACTGATAAAAAATTAGATTAAAAAAATAAATAAAAAGCTATACTATGACAGACAACTACGCAACACCATCTGAAATAGTTGTTAGGAAATTTAATCATGATATTAAATGAATTGCCATTAGAAATACTGTGGGTTCTAGTATTACAGTGTATGTGTTGCTGTAATCCAAGCCGTTGCTCAACTGCTGTGGGAACAATCAATGTCAAACACTGTACCGTCTCGGTTTCATTACTTTAAAATATTTTTGTTAGTATGTCATTAGTATGTCATTAAAAAAAAAAAAAAATCAATCATACACCGGCTCCCTAAAACTGCACTCACTCATAAAACTTGGAGAACCCTTGATCCAAAAGTTGTGTTTCAAAATGCTTTAAAATGGTCTGTTAAGCTGTGAAGCTTCTAAGAATTCTAAAAATTACCCCGACTCTCCAGGAGGATTGGGTCGCAGAGGGTACTACAGGGTAGAGTGGGGTAGTGTTGAATACATGATTACAGCCCTGGCTTAAACTGTGTGAATGAGCGTTTTCTGCACAAATCCAGGATTCATCAAAATTTCCATCCATCCATCCATTTTCATTCGCTTATCTGGGGCCAGGTCGCAGGGGCAGCAGGCTGAGCAAAGCACCCCAGACGTCCCTCTTCCAACAACGCTTTCCAGCTCCTCCTGGGGGACCCCAAGGTGTTCCCAGGCCACATGATAAATGTAATCCTTCCAGTGTGTTCTGGGTCTGCCCCGGGGCCTCCTACCAGTGGGACGTGCCTGGAACACCTCTAACAGGAGGCACCCAGGAGGCATCCTGATCAGATGCCTGAACCACCTCAACTGACCCAAATCGACGCCAAGGAGCAGCGGCTCTACTCCGAGCTCCCTCCGGATGTCCGAGCTCCTTACCCTATCTCTAAGGCTGAGCCCAGACACCCCACGGAGGAAACTCATTTCAGCTGCTTGTATCCGCGATCTCATTCTTTCGGTCACTACCCAGAGCTCATGACCATAGGTGAGGGTTGGGACGTAGATGGACCAGTAAATCGAAAGCTTTGCCTTCCGGTTCAGCTCCCTCTTCACCACGACGGACCGGCGCAGCACCTGCATCACTGCAGAAGCCGCACCAAACCGCCAATCAATCTCACACTCCATTCTACCCTCACTTATGAACAAGACCCCGAGATATTTGAGCTCCCTCGGGGAGAGTTACTGCCTCCTCATTAATTATTGTCATAATTAAAATATTTAACTATAAAAACTGAGTGTCCCAGCCCTGGTTTACAGTGGAGTAGCCTATACGAGATTGTCCATACTGAAATGTTATTGACTTGGCTTATAACGATTGGCTGCTCCCATCAATTTCTAGTGCTGTGAAATTGCACATATATAAAAGGTATATAAAAGATCCTTTAGCTCTATAATTTACCTTCAAGCAGGCATTCAGGTATCTAGCCTTAAAGGCTTCTTCAGAAGCTGATATAACATGTTTAAAGAGAATGACAAACGTCTTACCAGCCGTTTCCGACTGCCAAGACATTTACTAATGTGTGCGTAGATGCAGCTTTATAGCATTCTCCATAATACACCCCAGGCAAACGTTTTCCTCAAGTAGACAAATACAAGCACATCAATCTTGCACCTGTCAGTTTTGAATGACTCTGGTTCACTAACATGCACACATTGGTAAGAGCGTGTCATGAATCCGATGGTAATGTAGAATTTATACTTCTGCGCTAAATCAACGCTATAGCTACGTTGTCGACATGGAGCCTACGTTGTAGCCTGACATGCACCTCCCCAGAAATGTAACTACATGTTGCGGCGACGCAGACCTCCTGTCTATTTCTGTAAGCTGAAACCATTTCCCTCAGTGGAAACAAAGCTTTTATTTACTTTAATTTCACAGATAAGAAACAATAAATTGTGAAGACAGTAAAACCTCCACATAAATAGCATTTTAAGTCTTGTGAGCAGAGGGAATCTCAGCTAGCTGCTAGGCTAATTTATACAATGTAAAGTGCCATAGACTTGTACTAATAACGTTAGCATGTTATATTTGTTTGGAAAACGTGTTTAGTATAAGACAGTTGTTTTGTCAGTGAACCTTGTGAGTTGTAATGGAGCTGAATTTTGTAATGTTACCTTTGTTACATGTTGCTGTTGTCCCTGGTTTTATATGATAAGAGGAAGAGATCGCTAGCTGCTAGGCTAATTTATACAATGTAAAATGCCATAGGCTTGTGCTAATGACGTTAGCATGTTGTATTTGTGGGGAAAATGTGTCCAGATAAAGACAAGTGTTTGTCTGTGAATGCTGCGAGTTACAGTGAAGCTGATTTGTGTACTTGTGTTTGAAACTGTCTCTATTAAGCCATGTTTAATGTGTGTTTAATGTGTGTTTAATGTGTGTTTTGAATCAACTAAACTTTACAGCACTTCACATAAACTCCACCGCCGACTAGTGTAACTGCAGAGTGACACAGACACACCACCGCACAAGTATAAATGCTCACAACGGCGTAGGCGACGTGCATAAGGTCTGCTGCATAAGTATAAATCCCGCTTCATTCTGCAGGCACTCTTATTTTGTGCACAAAGTCGGAACATTTCTAAGCACGTATTAGTGAATGACACCAAATGTTTGCATGACGTCCCTTCATCAGAGCCTCCTGTGCTTCCCTTTTCATTGTTTTCCCATCCTCTACCACACCTCTCTCTCAGCGCTCTTGTCTTGTCACATCCTCTATTCTTCTTTTTTATGTTCACACTTAATTCTTTATCATTCAATACAGTATTTACAGAACTTTATTCCAGCTTCCCCCTGTGTCTCTTTCTGTCCCTTTCAATCTGCCGTTGATCCCTTTTTTTTTTTTTTCTTTACTTTTCTCTTGTTTCCAGATCACATTTCCTTTGCAAAACAGTGTTCCCTCTAACTGCAGCCAAATTCATTTGAATAAATGAGTCAACAAGATTAAATGTAAGTGAGAAAATGTGCTACATGGGTGGCTGATACAAGCAGATCTTGTGATAAAAACGTGGCTGGTAAAACCCCAAGCTGAAGATCTGAATAACAATATTACAATACTAAAAACACATTTAAAAAATGTTGCTCCGTGTTCCCACAGAGCCGTGGTTAATCATGTCCGCAGCAGAGTCGCTTTAGTGCGTAGTGGATCCAGGGCGCCAGACGCAAGGCTGCAGACCCAGGTTGGAGGTGCTGAACCTGGGCCTGGGGACTCTGCTCGGGTGAGTGCTGCTGGATGCTGGCCGAGAGGCACCAGCGGGGCAGACGGGACTCAGATCTGGGGCGCTCTTAAACTGCCTGTTGGCCTGCGTGTTGCTGGAGGGTGGAAGGTGCAAAAAAGTTGGAGACTGGACTAGATTCTGAGCAGGGGCAGCGGAGAAGGTGGGGAGCTGAGGGAGTGGAGCAGTAGGGGCAGGGGGAGGTGGGGGAGACAGAGGGGAGGTGGCCCACTGAGGTTGGGGTTGAGGCTGGTGGGGTTGGTAGGGGGTGGGGCCAACTGTGGGTGGGGGAGATGTGACATCAGAGCACCACAACGGCTCTCCAAGTGTCGTAGCTGATCGGGGTACAACAACTTTGAGTGCGGGCCCTGTGGATATTGGCGGCGGCGTGGAGAAGCGCTTCACCTCATACACCCGTGCTGTCTTCTGAGGACCACTTGTCATTCCTCCCTGCTGCTGATAGGTAGAGGTGTGTTGGGGAACCCCGCCCCCATAGCTGAACAGAGTAGAGTTGAGCTGGTAGGGCTGGTGGCTCATGACATCCACGGACTTGAGGCCGGCTTTCTGACCTTTAGATCCAGCTGGCCCAGACTTTGTCTTTGACACCTCAGGCTTCTTCTGGGCCTTCAGAGGGCAGGAGGGAGAGAGGAGGGGGTTGTAGCTGATGGGCGGAGGAGCACGGATGCTGGATGAGTACTTCCAGGTGGCAGGGAGAGAAGGTGTGGGCGAGGACTCCCTCGTCTGGGCGGGAGAGAAAGGTGCTGCAGCGACAGAGGGAGATCGCTCCACAACGTAGCGATCCATCCTGTTCTGCCTGCGAGCAAACAGCTCACCTCCTTTCCCCGCCAGCTGTGGCACCTGAGGGGTTTGGGGTTTGGGAGCTACAGGAGGTGGCCTGGGTCTTCGCTGAGCCTGCATGAAGTTGCAGGCCTCTGCACCCAGCCTCAGCCAGTCCTCCTCGGGCCCTGACTCATGCCCGGCCTCCCCGCTGGGCGCAGCTCCGGGCTCGGCGCCTGTGGCTTTCCCAAAGTGGTCGTCCATGTTCTGGACCATTGACAGCAAGTCTGGGTTTGGATTAATATCTTTGTTCTGGACTGCACAGAACATCGGCTTCTTGTTGCTACGACGACGGGCTTCATGCAGGATGCCGGTGCGAGCGGCAGGGACCGAGATGCGCTCCTCACGTGTCGCCAGGGAATCGGCGGCAGGAGCCTGGGTAGGTGATGCGGTTGCCATGGCAGCATGGGGACCAGGAGTCACAGCACCTGTCATGTTGATGTAGGGGTGGACAGATGGAGATGGAGGAGGTTGGGCGGGAGGAGGAGGAGGAGGAGGAGCAGGCTGGGCATGGAAGGAGGACTGAGTCAGATCAGGGGGATGTGGAGGGGAGATGGGAGAAGCAGGAATGCAGGTGGAGGGAGGTGGATAAGCAGGAGCAGGAGGAGAGGGGAATTGCTGTGGAGCTGTAGAGGAGAAGGGTTGAGCAGGCAGAGAGAACGGGGTGGAGGGGGGAGCATACGCTGCGGGCTGAGGGGAAAATGTGTGCGGATTTGTGGCGGGCTGGGAGAAAGCTGCAGAGGACAGAGAGGAAGGAGGCGAGTTAACAGAGGGGGGAGTGTTGCTGTTGTTATTTCTTGGAGGGATGTACAGGGAGGTGCTAGACACCGCTCTTCTTGCATCTGGCCCTGACTGAAGGCGAGAAGGCTGGATCGTCACCATGGAGACAGCCGCCACGGGTTTGGTCGCCATGGTCATGGCCGTGGGTTTGGGTTGGGGGGGGCGAAACATAACAGAGGTTACAGATGCACGAGAAGCAGCGGGGCCTGGGGTGAAGGGGCGCGCAGTGCGGTTCAGAACACCTGGATTCAGGTGATGATCTGAGTCTGTGACTGGACTAAGATTAGGGTTCGGACTGGGATTAGGGTTGCCATGTTGCCCGTTTTGACTTGGAAGGGGCGTCTGAGAGGGCGGGCTCAGAACAACACTAGCCCGACTCACAGCCACCGACCCCCCGTTGGTCAGGGCCACAGCTGGAGGAGACATGTGTGCAGGCTGATTACTGATTGGCTGCTTTGTGATGCTGCTCTCCAGCCTTGAGCCCTGATAGGCTGAGCTCTCCGGCCCTGAGACCTCCAACCCTGGGCTTTGACTGACAGAGGTCAAAAGTCCTGGTGTCTGATAAGCTGAGATGTCCAGCACTGAGCTGTGATTGGTTGTTGGCGTTGTTGGAGTTGTTGGTGTGGTTGACGGGCAGGCGGAGCTTCTCCTGTCCAGCAGGTCTAGATAACCTGTGTCCCACGTAGGGTCAAACGATGCAGAGAATCCCTCTTCGTCAACCTCTGATCCACTCAGAATGGAGCTTCCTCCTTCCTCCTCTGTCTCCCCTCCTGTGTCTCCTTCTGTCTCCCCTCCTCTGTCTCCCTCAGCTTTGCCGAAGCAGGTCAGTGTGTACTTCTTGGCCCTCTGCCGGCGTTTCTTGAACATAAGCACCCCCTTCGAGTTGGGGTTGGGAGCATCAGTCAGCAATGAGGCAATAGAGCGGCATTTAGTGCGAGCTTCTTTCACCTGTTTCTCCACCACACTCTCCCCACGCTGCAGCTCTGCAAGACAGGAAGAGGAAAGACACCAAAATAAATGTGTTGAAAGAGAGATGATACAAAGGAGAGAAGCAATCATGGGATTTTTGTTGAATACCTAACAAGGCACAGAGCGACAAATAATGGAAACAACAGCATGATAGCCCTCTCTGACTGTGAGCAGCAGCTGATTTTTACAGTATTATCACAGCGAGGAGCTGTGATGAGGATTTCCAGTGACAGACAGGAGTGTGTGTTGTGGATTTAGAACAAAGAATTCCTGCTGCTTTCCAGAGTTGAGTCACACACTCCGGGAAGGTTAGATCAAAGTGTCACTCCTGAACAAATGCTTGTTTGTGCCTGTGTGTGCGCACGCCAGCATGTGCACATGTGTATCTCTGCTTAGTCCAAAGCTATTTGAGTCCTTTTAGTACCTTGGCTCACCTCACATGAATATCCTCACTACATAACTATAGTCTGATGCAGCCTCTGTGCACACACATCTTCATTCTACGCAGCCAAGCTCACCGAGACATAACAAACACACAGTCCCAATGTCAAACTTGATATTTCAGTTGAAAAGTTCAAACATTTCTCAAGCAAAGACTTCATATAACAAGATGTAAAGGAGAACAACAAATCACAGCAATGTTAACGGCTCTGGGAGCTAAATGCTAACACATCTTAGCGTAGCATATTATCATTTCTAATTAGCAGAAACAACAAATGAGGCTGGTGTTTGGTCGTAAACCCAAGTAATTGTTTGACCCAATGATGGCACTAGGGCAGGAGCTGGCAACCTGCAGCCAGCGGCGGACCGAGCACGCAGGAAAGCTTCCCCTGCACCCCCTGTCCAAAACGTATCCTCTATAGTTATTATATGTATTACAAACGGGGACAAGAGCAAATGAGAAATCGACATGTATAAACAACTTGGCTAACAAACAATCATAATGAATAAACAATAAAATACAAAATATGGTTTGTGCAAATTTGCAAATTTCGTCTTCTTTTTTTTCGAGCTCACTCCGAAGGCAGCTTGGGAAGTGACTTGTAGAGACAGACACCAACGAAAAAAGCTGTACTTTATTGTCAGCATGATACGCTGCCGGTTGCCGTTCTAGTTTAACTGTGCCCAGCGGCGTCAGGGGGAAATGCAGCGGGACAAGGACGAAAGTTAAGGTGGCGAAAGTCTGACTAGGGCGGGCAGAAGGGGTGGTGCATGGGTCCAACAAACATGGACTTTCACCTGAGAGAGTGGTGTTTGTGTCCTGTAAGATTCTAAAGCCAAACCCTGTTCTTTTTTCCTGAACCTAACCACGTGTGTTTGTTGTTGGAGGGAAAAAACGTCAATCCAAGGTGCTGTATGGACGTAGTTATTTTGAAAGAGACTGTATGTAAACGTTAAATTTCCTGCGAAAACCGAAGTGTATTTTGAAAGAAGACAACGGATGCAACAAGCAGAACTTGACACGGTGTCCAAGAACATCAACAAAAATTTTTTGCCTAACCGCAATAGCGATGGCTAGTCTTGAGTCTTGATTCCAAATCCAAAAAAACAGAGAATTATAGTGTGTGGACAGAACTGTTTGCTTTCACAGCCAAATAATAATAAACAGCCCACTGCAGAGTAGCCACCCTGTTGTAATACATAGTACTGAATGCTCATTTAGACCTATTGGTAATGTTGATAAGCTTATTCAGACCTAATAGGCTGTGTTACCTTTATTACAGGGCTCACATATGTTTTGCGGCTCAAGACAGATGTTTGCTAAGACAAGCTAAAGAGATCACAAAAGTTATAAGGATTCATACCTGAGGGGAACATGAACGTCTAAACCCAAGTTTATGACAAACCTTCCAATAGCTTTGCAGACATTTCACTCAAAACCACAAATATGGATTTTACCACAGTCATGAATATCTGCACCAAATTTCATCCCTATCCAGTTTGGACCAAAGTAGTGGACTCACCAACCAGCAAACTGACGTGGTTAAACATTTTTTTCATTTATATATCCGACCCATAATAAGCAGCATAGCTTCATCGAGTAGATAAAGCATCACAGTATAGACACAACGTCTTATATGATTCACTTTTACAGCGTAAAACCACAAAATAAGACTCGCTAACTTAGCCTCACAGGTCAGGATCATCAGTCAAGTCCATTACAGCACAACAAAAACAATAACCTTGACGTTTCTCTAAAATTGAAAAAGAAAAACAACAGTCACGTCTAACATGAGTGAATCTGTGTGTACATGAGTATACGCACATAGAAGGATTTTAATGTGTCTTACCTGCGTACACGGTGTGTGGGACTGTGTGTCCACCTATGTCTGACCCTGAAGGAGATGTGAGGTCCCTCATCTCACAATTGTGAGCGTGTGTGTGTCCTTAAACTCCCTCAGACCCTCCCACACACACCCTCGCAGCGTCCAGGTCTGCTCTGAGTGGGGACCTGTTTAGTCTCTGTCTTCCAGCTCTTCTCTCCAGGGCACAGCCCATGTAAAGACCTTTGTCTGTGTCCGGCAACCCAAACCAACACATGATGTCAACCCACTATTCCTGTCTGTCTGACAGGCATCAAACACCTGTCCAGTCTCTGTCTCATAAGCGCACAGAGCGACACAAGGACGGGAAGACCCCCTCGCCAGAGGATATTTAGACAGCAGTGTCATTGAGTGTGTGTATCTGTGTGTTTGTGTATGTGTGTATGAGTTCATAAAGCCAATTATAGTTTATAGAGGAGCTCGGTCATAACTCTTTACTGTTGTGCTGCACTCTGCTGCTGCTTACACAGACACAACTCTCAGTACTCAGTAGCAGCAGAGCTAACAATCACTTAACCAAAGCCAAAGGCAAAGCATATGTGTGTGTGTGTGTGTGTGTGTGTGTGTGTGTGTGTGTGTGTGTGTGTGTGTGTGTGTGTAACGTGAGAAAGGGCAGGTCCCTGAACACCTCAGTCATCATTCATCATCCTAATCATTCATAGTAAAGCCCTAACCTAAGTCATTCACCAGATGATGGCACGCTCATTGCTGCAACGTTCGCTCATATGAAGTCATGACTCAGTCAGCACATAGTTATCCGGTTTGATCAGCTGTGATCGTCACTACCTTATTGAAACAATGACTTAACCAGACAAGGATGATGAATCTTCATGGGTTAAAGGAGTAGTTTAACATTTTGGGAAATAGTCTTAGTTTGCAGAGATGTGGACTCACGTGCCAAAATCAAAATCAAAAAAGACCTGCACCTCAACTTGGACTTAAACACCAATGACTCGTGGCTTCACTTGGATTTAAGCTTTTTGGCTTGACGATACTTGATACCTTTCCCCAAACCCAAAGATTAAAAAAAAAAATTCCGAACGTGGTCTCACTCCGAAGTCGTCGAAATCCGACGCTTGGGCAGTGACTTGGAGCGTAAGAAACCAACTAACATCAGCATAATATGTGGCCGGTTGCTGTTCTAGTTTAATGGTGCCTGGCGGCGCCAGAGTGAAACGCGGCGGGACAAGGACAAAAGTTAAGGAGGCGAAAGTCCAACTAAGGCGAGCGGAAGGGGTGGCGGATGGGTCCAACAAACATCGACCTTCACCCAAGAGAGCGGTTCATGTCATGTAAGATTCTAAAGCCAAACCCTGTTCTTTTTTCCTGAACCCAACCATGTGTTTGTTGTTGAAGGGAAAAAAAGTCAGTTTGCTGTGTTGTACTGACGTGGTGCGTTTATTTTGAAAGAGACTGTATGTAAACATTAAATTTCCTGTGAAAACTGAAGTGTATCTTGAAAGAAGACAATGCATGTAACAGACAGAACTTGACATGGCGTCCCAGAACGTCAACAACCAACACACCCAGGGTGCCTTGGACATCGTATGTGGACGTGGGTCCATGACCAAACGTCAATACATGACGAGGATCGGAGCTTTCCTCTTTTTTTAATTATTTAATCAACATTAACGCTAATAATTTCCAGCAAGTCCGCACTTAATTCCCCAGATGATCAACTTTGTTTGAAGAAATCCGACAGCTTCCAATCAAATTGCAGGAGAGAACCATAAAGAACTAACACTACATTACTATAATTTCGTTGTACGACGCAGTAGTCAACAAAAAATTGCAGTTTGCAAAATATGCTGGTTGAAAATTACAGATAGACGCAACAACTTTATTTTAACAAAATAATACAAATTTTAAAAAGCATTCATGATTTTGGTACATTTAATGTTTTATTACTCTGTTGTTAAAATGGCATCACATTTGGGGAAGAGAGCATTCTGACTTATTTAGGACCTGGGACCTGACTCTAGACTTGAGTGCAAAGACTTGAGACTTAATTGTGACTTGTAAACAATGACTTGTTCCAACCTCTGGAAGTCTGATTCCACTTTCGCATCTTTTCATTTGTTGGCACGTAACTGTTGATGAATTGTTATTTCTGCACCTCTGTTTTTGTGCAGATTAAGCTAACGAGCTATAACATGTTCATCAGTGAGCTTTAAAGACGGAGGCTGGTAGGGTGACTTTTAGCTGGAGTTGGAATAAAAATAACTTAATTCTGGAACGTTAACTTGTAATGTTACTCAATGCTCCACATTTAAGGGTACTGTTTGCAGTGGAAACACTAGGGTCTAGGTACCATGTCTGAAGGGTTACTGTTCGTTCCAAAGGTACCATACTGAAAATGCTTGGTGGAAACGGGGCTTTTGTTACCTTTGGACAGGGCCAGGTTAGCTACCATCCAGATATCCGGTATAGATTTTCTCGTATAACTCCCAGCAAGAAGTGTATTTCCAAAAATGTAAAACTATTTTGAGTATTTTTTTAGCTTATAAAATGCCTAAATCTATTGAGAAACACATCATTACGATCCACAAATAAAGCAGACGACTTCAGAATGACAGTTTTGTCCGACCAACAGCCAAAAAACACAATGACATTTGATTTATAACAATATAAAGCAGAGAAAAGCAGTAAACCCTCACATCAGAAAAGCTAAAACCAGCAAATGCTTAGCTTGATTAATGACTTAATTATGATAATCTGCTGTTTATTGACTAATCAATGACTCAACTAATCATTTGAGGACAAGGAACAGAGAAGTTTCACCAGTGTGAAGCCTGCTGAGCACACACACACACACTCTCATGCAAACACACACTCATACACCACATAGTCAGCTGTGTGGCCTGTAAGTCAGTGCTGCATTCAGTCTGTCGATCAGAAGCTTCAATGCCTATAAATACAGCGAGCGAGGCAAATGCTCTGAATACTGACAGAAGAGATGGACTGTTTCAGGGGACAGAGGGGGAAGGTGGAATATCTCTGCAGGTATCTGGTGTATCTCACCCAATCACCACCAGCCTGTAAATGTAACTGGATGCTCCAGATGTAGAAAACCACCACTAGAGGGGGATCTAGCTGTTGATAAACGTAAAGACTACACAGCCAATGCCCTCGGAGACACCAGGGGAATCTTTGAAATTTAAATTAATAAGCAAAAACCCTGCGGTCAACACTGAAATAGTTGCATCACCGTGAGAAACTACAGAGGTTTCTGTTTTTGGTTAACAGCTGGTGTTACATTCTCAAACTTCACAGAAGAAGAAGTTTGAACCCAAACTTACATCCAAGATATAAACTGTATTTAGCGTAGGTGGAAGTGATATCACATCAATGGCATGCAGCACAGGACTATAATTAGCACTGTAACATTAATTATACATTATTTTCTAAATAACTATGATGACGAGGTATAATTACCGAACACAAATAAGATCATGGTAGCCTTTAACTATTTTTCCACGGCCACCTTAACTTCTTGTCATCACTTCATTGGTGTTACTTGCTGTGTTTGTGTTTTCTTGAGCTTTACATGTTTGAAAGGATTTTACAGTATCAGTAAATGTCTTAATCTTATTTAAGTACTTTTAGTGTCAGATGGAAATGATTATTGATGTTTAAACTCTTACTGGTAGCACCTGACAAACTCAGATTTGCAGAAGTCAGTATCCTCTTTTACATTGCCTCTGGGTAATTTGTTGCATGTGTGTAGTTTTGTGTGCACACAGCCTGGCATGTTATGTATGTATTTGCAACATATCCTTATACAACTGTTTGTATGGCATCCAACGAATTAGTGTCCAGTTAATTAGCATCCCAATAAGGTTAGGTTAAGGAAAATAATCGTGGTCAGGCATCGTCACAGTGTTTAATGTAAAGTTACATACTTAACGTAAAGTTCTATGGGTTAGGTTTAGGAAAGTAAAGTTACGTAGGTTAGATTGAGGAAAAGAATCATGGGTGGGCCTTATTACTTTTCGTACTTGACATAAAGTTACGTGGGTTAGGTTTAGTAAAAAAAAACCCTTAGTTTTAAGTAAATTTATGTACATAAGGTAACTCGCTTAATGTTAAGTTACGTTAAGTTTAAAGTTAAGTATTGGTGATGTAGGTTAGGTTTCGGAAGAAACATGGTTGGACATTGTCACATTACATACTTAACATAAAGTTTCGTACTTAACGTAAAGTTTCGTACTTAACGTAAAGTTGCATACTTAACGTAAAGGTACATGGTTAGGATTAGGCAAGTAAAGTTTCAAAGGTTAGGTTAAGGAAAGTAATGTTACATAGGTTAGATTTAGAAAAAAAATCACGGTTGGGCGTCATGACATGAAGTACTTGAACTACTTAAGTTATATACTTAACGTAAAGTTACGTGTGTGGTTTAGGAAAGTTAAGTTATGTAGATTAGGTTTAGGAAAGTAAAGTTACGTAGGTTAGGTTTAGGAAAAGAATCATGGTTGGGTGTCATCACATTGATATACTTTACTTAACATAAAGTTACTTACTTAATGTAAAGTTACATGGGTTAGGTTTAGAAAAGTAAAGTTTCAAAGGTTAGATTAAGAAAAGTAAAGTTACGTAGGTTAGGTTTAGGAAAAGAATCATGGTCGGGTGTTGTCACGTTAAGTACTTAACGTAAAGTTACATTGGTTAGGTTTATGAAAATAAAGTTATGTCGGTTAGGTTTAGGAAAAGAATCATGGTTGGGCCTCATCACATTAAGTACTCAACGCAAAGTTAGATCTAATCTTACTTTAGTTAGTTCCTAAAGTTAGATTTAGGAGAGTAAAGTTATGTTGGTTAGGTTTAGGAAAAGAATCATGGTTGGGCGACATCACGTGAAGTAGGCCTTCTTAACGTAAAGTACTTAAGGTAATTCACGTAACGTAAAGTTATGTTAAGTTTAAAGGTAAGTTTGGGCAAGTAAAGTTACATAGGTTAGGTTTAGGAAAAGAAACATGGTTGGACATTACATTTACATACTTAACATAAAGTTTCGTACATAATGTAAAGTACTTAACGTAAAGTTATATAGGTTACGTTTAGAAAAGTAAAGTTACGTAGATCAGGTTAAGGAAAAGAAACATGGTTGGCTGTAGTCATATCACATATGTAACATAAACTTATGTACTTAAGGTAATGTGACGATGTACGTTGAAATAACTCAAAGTTAACTTGGTTTCACACGGTACACAAACACCAGTCTCCTGGGGGAAAGTCCTGTGTTTTGTGGTCCATCCACCACTCCAACCTGCCTCCTTACACGGACCTTTGCTCTTTATACTACTTCCATCTTTACTTCCCTCAGGGCATGAGAACAGCCTGGTATTTAGTAACAGGTACACAGTAATAACAGTGTTTTTGTGTCTGAATTGATCTAAATCATTATGGTTGTGTGTGACTTCAAATGTGTATTTCCTCTTTTTCGCTTGTTAAGCATTTTGTACTCTCTGGATAAATTTACTTGTGACAGTGCGCTGTAGTTTTGTATGAAGATATACTCACTGGCTTGCCGTGCTTTGTCCATGTAGGTGGTGGAGAGCTCGTCGCTGACTGGGGTCTGCTGTGGTCCCACCATAGGTACCAGATGTTTACCAGAGCCCGACATCAAAGCCTCTTTCGCCCGTTCTGGAGACACAAGCGGTGGGCAGGCCAGCCCGATGCAGCCCCCTGCCTCCTGGAAGCCACTGTCCCCTTCTCCCTCTGCTTCCATTAACCCCTGATCAGGGGTCGGTGTGAGTGTGTGAGGGGTTAAAGTGTGTGGGGTGTGTGTTGGAGTGGTCCACTCAGTCTGGAGTGGCTGGTAGATGAGCTCTCTGCGAGGGACGCCGACAAGACCCTGACCGTCCCATTGCCCCTGCATAGAAAGGCCTACATCTGTGGCGCTCTCATACCTGAGAGGAAACGCAACAGAGTTTGTAACACTGTAGTGGGAGATATTCTTTTTTGGACAGGATATGGACAGGAAACCTGCAGCTTTTTAAAAAGCTTGATAAAAGAAAATTTCTATGACAGAATACACTGAAAACAGGAAGTCTCCATTCCTTACCCGCTCATCTCTGAGGTCTCCTCCTCTTCTTGGTTGTCATAGCGCGCAGGTGAGCGCGCATGAGGAGGTGTGCGGCGTTGGCGACGGTGCGTGAGTGACTGTGTATCTGCATCACTGTCTGTCTCTCCGTAGTACGCCTCACTGTCTGGAGGGGAAGTGATGCCCCTGGGAGAGAGGATGGAGGAACAGTGGGAGGGCAAGGGGCCTGCGGGGGGAGACAGGACCCCCGTGGAGAAGTGGAATCCAGGAGGAGCCCTGGAAATACACAAGTTGTGAAAATGTAAAACATGAATCGATTTGTTAAAAAAGATCTTCATGTTACAAAGTCTGTGTGATGTATGTGAGTCCATGCTCTGACCTTTTAACCCTCAGGTTGAGTGTTGAGCTCTCTGTGTCGATGAGGCTCATGGCCTGAGCATGACTCAGCTCTGCACACATGTGGTCGCCAATGGCAACCAGCTCATCATGCTCCTTCAGTCCAGCTCTGCATGCTTTGCTACGCCTGCGTACCTGCAGAGAGGACAGGGGTTAGAATACCTGTGGCTGTGGGAAAAGCAAAACCTTTACATTCATTTATAGACACATCAGATACATCACATACAGGGAAATATCCAGTAATTCATGTGGAATAAAAGTTAAGATTTAAGGAACTTCCTGTAAGTAAAGTCACCCAAAACACCTGTGCAAAGCATACCCGAAGTAAACTGAAAACTGTTCTTGTTCCACTTTTAGTCCATTAATATGCATGATCTCACTTGAAAGGCAACACTCTGAATTTTTACCCCAACAGTCAGAATCACCCCAAGTGAGAAATGTGTATTTAGGAGCTCACTGTATATAAAACACTTCTGGAAAAGAAGAAGTCTGAATTGAATAGACAGTTTTTTTCCCTTAAGACAACAGACAGAAGAGCCATTTGTTACGGGGTTGTTATAACGGTCTGTGATGCCAGGAATGAGTTCAGAACTGCGCTCAAGATCAGGAGTGTCACTGACTACAGGACCCATAATCCATCAGACCAACTGTTGTCTATTGATCGGCTCTGTAACCAGAGAAGAGAAGCAGTCCCATCCTTGCAACACAGGCCCTGTTGGCAACTGGAGGCTGTGGAGAGGACATGGAAGCTGCTATTGGCTCATGTGAGGTGTCAGTCAAAAGCTTGTAGTTCAGCCACCAGCATATTTTGTAACAAGTGTGATTGAACGCAAATATAGCACTCAGTGAGAGTTGGTAATGACCTTTATTTAAACACAGAATAAACAGTTCTTCGGGCTCAGAGCCCACACACAGTCTCTGGGTTCAGGGGCCAGGGAACGGACCAGGCCGAACTCAGAAGCTGGACCAAGAACGAGGATGTGAGTCCTCGGACCCGAACAGCTCAATCTGCTAGCAGGCAGAGGTAACAAACAGGGGCTTACTGATGGTGTGGTTGAGAAGGCAAAGTGTCTGGAACCAGAGGAGAAGTCCAGCGAAGCAGCAGAGCCGACGAGGGATGAGCAGCAGTAAAGTAGAGGCCAGGTAGGTGAAAGGAGAGCACACACACAAGGCAGCGTGTGACATCACACAGATAGTCTCTGAGCTGCAGTAGACAACTGGCAAGCAGGTGGGAACGCTCACGCTGAATCGTCGTTGCAGGAAAACACGACACAGCCACAGGTAGATGGAAACCAGAGACGCTGAGGCAGAGCTCATGGTCGGGGACAGAAGGGTGGTGAGTTCACCGGGAAACAGATGACGAAGACAGGTCAGAGGCAGGCAGGGTCGGAAACAGATGATCAGGCAGGTAAGGAGTGCTGGAGAGTCTTAAATGAGGTAAAGAACATTCTGGCACTGAGGGAGCGCTGATGAGAAGCAGCTGTGTGCACAGGTGAGTGGAGTTGTCTTGATGAGGGGGGCGTGGCTGGCAGGTAGAGTGAAAAAACACAGGGAGAGCAGGGGAGCAGAATGCAGGCTGTGACGTATTTACATGCAAACTGGATTTATTATGACAATAAGAGGAGAAATGTGAACATTTAAAATGATGCAACGACAGATTGTTGAAGAAGCCTGCATCTACTCATGGATAACCGTTAGCTAGCTCAGTGGTGCTCGGTGAGCTAGCAGTAAACGCACACTTCCCTCTGCACGGTGATACGGTTGGCTGGTGTGGTTCAGTAGAAAAAAAAAAAGGTTCCTACTGCTCACAACAGTGTCTGCAGATTAATTTGAGTAACCAGGTCATGATTTCTGAAAAGAGACAATGCCACTGAGCACTTTGAGCACCGCTAGCCGAACACTAAGCAACTTACACCAAAACAATCTAGACTGAAGCCATGTTAATACAAAAACTCAGTTGAAATTTTCGTTTTGAAAAAAGTTCCGCGTTCAGATGACAACGTTTTGATAACAATCGCTGTGCACACGGATCCGCAAAAATGACCAAAAACGCTGTAGTGTACATGCCAGGCCAGTAGTTGGCGGTGATGTATAAACAAACAAAATGGCAACTGCACAAACGTTTGTCTGGACGGACGACGAGATAGAGTTGCCACAGAAGATCTACACTTTGCTGGAGAAGCGTTGATAAATACAACAGGGTGAGCAGCACAAACAGAGCTCAGGAGTCCACCATTGTTGTTGTGATGGTCGACTTTCTCAGAGCTCAGGAGTCCACCATTGTTGTTGTGATGGTCGACTTTCTAGCACATACCTCGTGACTGGTAATGCGCATGTGCGAAAAGTATTTCAGAGGAGCAGCATATTGCAAGTTTGCATGACAACGGAGACGGAGCTGTTTCCAAAGAATTGCACTCTGGAACCTGTTTTCAAAACGTTTTCAGGCAACCAAAATGCAACTAAAGTAGACCGTTTTCCATTGAAATCGTTGTTGTATGAACAGGACCAGATAAATAGACCTAAGGGTAAGAAGAAAAACAATTTGTTTTTTTATTTTGGGGTGAACTGCCCCTTTAAGCCATCTCAGTATCGATATAATGGGCTGTCATCCAGATTATTACTTCAGTGTATTTCCTGTAAAACTCCTACAGGTTGTATGATGTTAAGCCCCGTTTCTAAACACTTTCAGTGTGGTACCTTTAGAACCAACAGTAACCCTTCAGACATGGTACCTAGACCCTAGTGTTTCCACTGCAAACAGTAAATGTGGGCGGGGTTGTTGTCGTCGAATCAGTCTTTGGTTAAATGACCTAAAGCTCAATGACCAGTGTTCAGAAACAGGCAGCTCTCCTGCCATCCTTGTCCCTGTATCAGAATAACTCATGAAGTCATGCAGCTGTTCTTGGAGGTCGCTAAGAGATGATGTCATAGGATCATTCAGGAAGTATGTCTGTGGTGGGGGGGTGGGGGTGGGTGAGGTGAGTATTCTTGTCCACTAGATTGCAGTTTCCTCTATAAGAAGATAAGGCCCTCAGCTCAGTCTCCAAACACACACACACACCTTATCACTGTGAAAAATGTTGAGGGGAGGAAAGTGTGTTCTCGCACCTACTTGGACTCTCAAGAGGACTCGGTATTCCCCTTTATCAGTGTCTCTTGACCCAGTAGTCCCAGTGTGGCAAGCACATGCAAGGACGAGCTGTCGATCTCGTACTTTCCCCCTCAGACAAATGTACACACATACACACACACACACACACGGCACAATCATGAAAGAGGGGGTTTGAACAGCTGCATCACCGGTCTGGACTGAAGGGGATGCCTGTCTTTCACCATGTGTTCCCTACATACCCAAAATAAAACCTTACAGGAAAACTGACCACATTCCTAGACAGACGAAGAAAGACAGGCACTACTGTGACGAGAAACAAAAAAAATACTCACAATACTAGAATTAAAAACTTTATGAGACGTGAAAGTGTATGAGTGTGTGAACAAGAAGCCTTTTTCCATGCTCTGCTTCCAGCTCCTCTTAAATGAGCTATTCTGATCCTCTAGTTTGTGCTCCATTCCCAACCGGGCTTATCTGAGGTATGCTCAACCTCACACACACACACAAATGGCAGGTCACATACATACACCAACAAGAGGAAGCACACACTGATTAAACGCTCATCAAAGGTGACCTTATCTGCTTGAAAATCCCGGATAAAGAGGAGCCTTTGGTGCCAGAGACACTCCACCTCCATTTTGAATCAGAGGTTACGACAGCTTATGAGTGACCTGGCAACTTTTCATGTCAGTGTGAGCGAGGTCGCATTCCTCCTCTCCAGAATAGATTTTCTTATTAGAGACAACATTCTGGTCTGTCAACAAACATAAACACCGACGCGAAAAGCTTTTGGAGAAACCAGACGTGAAAAAAAAAAAAAAAAATCCCGGGGCTTTAAGTTGGATTATTTTGTCTGAAAAATATGTGACGACGACAAATCTTCATTGTCAGCCGTGTGTTATCCGTTTTTGGATTAAGGGGCATCTATTGAAAGATATGGAATACAGTATTCCTATCTGTGTTTTCTGTTGTGTATAATCACAGGAAACTAAAAATCATTTTGTTTTCGTTACCTTAGAATGAGCCGTTTATGTCTACATACGGAGCTGGTCCTCTTACAGGGAGTCCACCATGTTTCTACAGTGGCCAAGGATGGACAAACCAAACACTGGCTTGGAAAAAGTCATTTACATTTCCTCATTTTTGCGTCAGCCTTGGTAGTTCTCCTACACATTTGGCACGCTTGCTAGATAGATGCCAATAAATCCTACAAACTGGATAAAATACCAATAAAGTACTTCATTCGATACCAATAATGTAAATGGAGTAGCATGTAGTGTAGCTTTACTTTCAAAAGTTTTGGTGAAATCTCGGCACGCTAAACTGACAACTCGGTCATGGACATCATGCTTGAATTCACCACACCACCAGACTGTATGGGTTATAGCTCCTGCTGCGGGAGTGTGAGCTCCATGCTGGGGATAGTTGGTGAGAATCCACTCGGATGCACACACACAATGACCTGGCTAACTGTTAGCATTGCATGGCTAACATTTCCTAAAGGTTTTGAACAGGCTGAACAACAAAGTCGAGCCATTTCGGTGTGAGTTTGTTTGTGACAGTTTAAGGGCTCAGTGTTGGATGTTGGCCACTGCTGCTGTGTTAGTTCGTGCTAACCAGACAGATGCTGACTGACAGTTCGCGTGGGGAGAGTGGTTCCTGAGACAGCAGCAACAGAAAGTTTGCTGATCCGGCGGGGAGTCTTGGTGCAAAAAGGATCCGATGCAGGTATCATGTGACTGGAGACGTTACGATACCTTGGTACTGGGTTATTTTTGTTTCATATCTTAAAAGTATCGAGCCTGAGAGTGATATTGGGTGATGCAAACATCATAGTGCACGCTTAGATTTAGTATACTGCTGTCTTTATACATACCATCTTCTTTACACATACTTGGTGTTTACAGTATTGTTAAGATGTTCTGGTATCAGGTATTTGCGCTCGTTGACACTGTTCAGGCAGCTGGTAGTTCTTGTGGTTGAAAAAATAATAACAGGAGAAGAAGAGAGAGTCGAGCTTGCATAGATTTGACTGATCTGTGTTCGGACTTAACTAAAGTTATGAGGGAAACCCAGAACGTGTTGGATTGTTTTATTCCTTCTCAAGCACCCACGTCACTTATATGAGCACAGACACCCAACCCACAACCCAAAGACATTTGGCTTACTCTCATAGAGGAATAAAGAAACAAAAAATATCCACATTTAAGCAACTGGAATCAGAAAAAAGTGACTTTTTTACCTTAAAAAATGACTTAACTTATTATTGAATTAGTTATCTTATCTTACTATATAATGACGAAAACTCTGTCTGTGTGTCTGTTCCACGTTTTTCTCCTCACTGACTTTGTCAATCCATGTGAAATTTGGCACAGTGGTAGAGGGTCATGGGAGGATGTGAATGAAGCAATATTACATCAATTGGCCAAAGGGGGCGCTATAGCAACTGATTGAAACTGCAAATGGGGCACATCTCAT
>NC_065518.1:10928858-10940200 GCF_006386435.1 Epinephelus moara | reverse complement strand
GTAAATGTTTGTTTGTTTTTCTAATTTTTGGTATGACTAAGTCATGGTATGGTATGCTGTACATAATCACAGTCATTCTGTCTGTCCCACGTTTTTCTACTCACTGACGTGGTCAATCTATGTGAAACTGCACATAGGCATTGAGGATTGGCATAGGTAGAAGGTGACAAAGCTACCAATGGGTATGGACTAGTTAATTTAATAGCTGACAACTAATCAATCAATTGTTGCACCTCTAGCATGTTGCATATGTGTAATTGTGCGCATACAATGGAATGTGTGCACATGTATGCACTGTACAACGACCTATTTAAAAGAAACTCCTGCTAGTCCTTGATACTCTATGATTCCCATCAGGATGCAGCAATGAAACCCGAGTCAAGATCAACCCCTAAACATGCTGTTCACACTGTTCTCCGACCCACAAACCCAGATGAATCACAACAGGGGAAACCTAAATTGGCTGCAGCCATATGAGCACAAGAAAACTGTAGTGTATCCCAGAGGTGCCGTTGTAGAGAGAAGATGACTTGTGGTCAGAGCTAGGCCTAGATGGTATTGTATTCAGTGAGGTATGCAGCATGTAGTGGTATTTGTGAAAATACAATTACCTTACTTAGACAAGTCTTGCTGGGTTTTAAGACTCATGGCCCAAAGGATAATGAATAGATAGGAAATAAGTTGCAGGAGGATCCAATGACACTTGTCAATGCGGCGGATACAGACATATCAGCGTGCTGAACGGAGATGAAGTCATGACTAAAATCTTGTGGCTAATAGACTGCTTTTGTAGCTGAAAACATCATCTCAAGATAAAGTTGTATGTGGCAATACTCCAAACAGGGGCAGAGGCTTTTTTTAACTAGTCCTGTAACGTTATCCCCACATCTTTATCTTTCATCACAACTGTCTGCTCCACCAGTAGAGACCGACCTCTGGTGGCATGTGGTGTGCACTACAATACATTCCCTGAATGCAGCATCTCCGACCGTATCAGTTTAACAGAAAGAGGAGTATCTGTATTTTTGACGGTACTGAAAATGATAACTGTGGGATTTCTAAATACCAGAGTCTAGAGCTTGGACTCTCTCTGAAGTCGCTGAAATCTGGCGCTTGGGCAGTGACATGCAGCATCAGAAACCACCAAAGAAGGCGTCCTTTAACGTCGGCATAATACGTGCCCGCTTGCTGTTATAGTTTAACAGTGCCTGGCGGTGTCAGGGGGAAACACAGCGGGACAAGGGCGAAAGTAAAAGCAGCGAAAGGGATGGATGGATGGATGGGTCAAACAAACACCGACTTTCACCCGAGAGAGCAGTGTTCGTGTCCCGTAAGATTCAAAAGCCAAACGGTGTTCTTTTTTTCCTAAACCTAGCCACGTGCTTTTGTAGTGTTGTACCATCCTAGCACGTTTATTTTGAAAGAGACTGTATGTAAACGCTGTAAAAACGGAAGTGTATCTTGAAAGAAGAGAACTTGACAGGGTGTCCCAGAACGTCAACAACCAACGCACCCTGGGTACCTTTTGCGTCGTATGTGGACGTGACCAAAAGTCCAAGCAAAATCAAAACTACTTAAATAACAGAGGAAAATTGGCATTTTTCCCTGAGTAACAATTACTCAGATACAGAAGTTTAATGTGAAAAGACATCCTGATTATAAATATTTAAACATGACTTCACCTATCAAACTTACCCCTCTCCAATTCAGTGATGATCTCCAAAGTCCTGACTTTAAAAAACTAGCTGAAAACAAACTACAGGTGAAAGTACATATACTGAAGCTCGACGATTACACCGACAAGAGTACTTGTGTTTTGTTTTCTACACCCTAGAAATACTGATAAGCATCAGATTTAAGCTCATAGCCACACCAAAGTAACGATTCATTTATTCAGATTTTATGCCGACTGTAAAGTTTCTAAATAAAAGCTTGAATTACAAACATAGCAAACCACAAGACTGACCATTAAAGCCGCAGACTGCAATTAACAGCTGCAGTCTCTATTAAACCCATCTACTCATGTTACCACCTTGGCAGTACGTCTTTTCTGCACCATACTGTATGCACACACACACACACACACACACACATACACACACACGTAGGCTCCACTGTACCTTGGCCACCTGTAGAGGTTTTTGCTGCTCTGCTCCTCCCTGTAGTCTGAAGCCCCACGGGGAACCTCCTGAGAGGGAGACCACAATCTCCTCTGCTACCATCCCTGCTCCGAGCTCACAGCCTGCTGTGTGCGAGTGTGACTGTGCGTACTGTAAGTTGCTCTCCCCCCGTCTTCAGTTCCTCACACTCTGCGAATGTGAGTGTGTGAGTCTCCTGCCTCCCGCTCCTCTCTGTGACCACGACGAATCACTCCACCCATGAGGAGACAGGGGGTGGCTGGCTTTCATCTGCTTACACTGGAATGCTGTGTCGGAGGGTGGGAGCTCAGGAGGGTGAGAAGGGGCAGAAGTGCGTGTGTGTGTGTGTGTGTGTGTGTGTGTGTGTGCGTGCGTGTGTGTGTGTGTGTGTGTGTGTGTGTGTGTGTGCGTGCATCCTCACTTGTATTCAACACTTGCCATGTCACTCTCAAGCACTCTGTACAGGACGGGATGCTTGCTGATATACAATCCCGAAATAACCACCATCACCACTCCCTCTTTGACCCCAGCTAAGCCGGTCTGTCCAGCAGCCGCGGCTCACAGATTTGTCTTCATCTAACCACAGCACCCCAACCTTAGATATAAATATTTTAGGAATTTCAGTTGGTTCACCGTGCATACATTTTATTGGCGTCAGAATAGAGGGAGTTGTGCTCTAGTGACTTCCTAGGAAATATAATTTTTGATCCTTCAGCTGTCAAGGAAAACACTTTCCCAGGCAAAGCATTAAGACAGTAGTCAACGAGGGGCAGGCTCTAAGTTGGCAAGCCCTCCTGCAGTGTTGGGAAGATGATAAATACTGGCTCTCAGGCTACTGCTCATCAGCTTCAACACCTCCGATGCTGCACAGGAGTATTACAGAGTTTAGTTAGCCAAAAATGACTTGGCCCATCTGACTGTCTGAGGCTTTTGAGGCTCATGTAACCACTCTTCATACTGTGGAGAGTTTTATTAGTAAACTGTAACTATAAAATGAAAGGATGTTTTGCTGCCTCTCACGGCAGCTGGAGTCTGAGAACAAAATAACTTAATTCACTGGGCCGACTGCCGGTGACTTTTAAGGTGGAACGTTAACTTGTAATGTTACTCAATGCATGAGGTGACGACGTGAATCCATCAGCACACCTTAAATTTCACTGTGACAACTCTGACCATCACTTTAGTTTTTATATGACATACACTTTTAGTGATGAGTGGATCTTCAAGTGTTTATATGTATTAATTTTGGCCGGGTTATGTGAACTGCATATATTCTAATCCTCACTTGAAAAAAAAAAGCGTAGTGGAGTGTTGTTCCTGTGGGCTCCAGCAACACTAAACCCCTGAGCTTGCCTGAGAAGGACTAAATGCACAAACCTGCTATTTTTAAATATCCCATGGAGAGAGACTCTCACTGCAGCCTGTTTTATTTTGTTCTGAAAATGTTGGCGTGCAGCCTCGTTCTGTGGACGATAAACGAGGTGCAGACTAATAAAGGAGGAAATACAGTGAGTGCTGGACGGAGCAGTGAGTGACAACAACCCCGCCCACATTTAAGAGTACTGTTTGCAGTGGAAACTCTAGGGTCTAGGTACCATGTCTGAAGGGTTACTGTTGGTTCCAAAGGTACCATGCATACTGATATACTTTGGTTTCTTATTTTACAATTAATATAATTATCTGATGTGCGTAGACTAATACTGGTACAGTTAAACCTACCGTGAAAACATGAAATGAACAGTTTTATGCTTTATTACACACTTGTGACCAGGGGCGTAGCACCAGATTCTGGGCCCTGTGCATAGACAGTTTCTGTGGGCCCCCTGCCCTTCCCCTCCTGATCCACGTCTCTCTCACGCACCTTTTGAAATTTTCTTTTTACAAAGTCAGTTTGCCTTCTTTCCCTTTCCGTTTTTCTGACTCTCTTTTCTTTTCTATGTGAGGAAACACATCACAGTGTACACTGGTGCTCCAGCAGCACAAGCAGTATCTCACTCTGCTCTTGCTGCGTTTAGAGAGAAATGCTGGGCTGCGTTCAGTCCCGACAAAACGCAGCACAACCTTTATTTAAACAGAAACTAACGGTACATTGACACCTTATTGTGTAACGTGGGTGCACTGCCTTGTAATACTGGAGGGTTTAGTTCCGTTCAGTTAAAGGGGGCTTTATTGGCATGGAAAACACACGTTTACAGTGTTAAAGCAAGTGTGCAATAAAACAAAAATTGTATGTAGTGGGTAAAGATCTACCAGTATGAGGTTTATATACACATTGCTGCTGACTGGTTACACCTCTGACACACCGACACAATGAGAAAAAACGTACCTCATAGCCTGTTGCACACTGTTTCACATCATTTTAGGACACATGTCATTTAACATGGAAACAAAATGATGCACACCATCTTGAGATCAAACGTGTCCTTGGTGCAGGGACGGATTAAACCATATCATGGTACGTGTCCTTGGTGCAGGGACGGATTAAACCATATCATGGTTTTTATATTGCCAGATTCCAGAGAGTCTCCCCTCTTCATATATGGCAGAATATGTCAACTTCCAACTTGCTATGGTGAGATACATGTAAAAATGTAAGAATTTAGTAACACAGATTTTATTTTTCATTGATATATAAATTAATATAAAACGGGGGCGGACTGGGGCAAAAAAAAAGGCCCGGGAATTTAGTACCTGACTGGCCCACTCAGGGGCCAGGGCGGCGAGTGATGGCGGCAAATGCTGGCGGTGGAACAAATATGTTCACATATATGTGGGAGACAAAAAAATATACATGTAAACATTATTGAAGGGATAATGACACATCATGTAACCTGAGGCCTTGATTAGAACAAATATGTAATATTTTTAATGTTAGTTAAAATAGTTAGTCTGCAATAGTCACTTAATAGTGTGAAGACTGGTGAACATGTAAGTCACACTAATAATGATCATAACATATCATATCACCTATGGTGCCTCAGATAAGCACAATTACATGTTCTTAAGTATATACTGAGTAAGTGCAGCTTAAGTTTTATAAACTGCAAATAATACACTTTAAGAACAACACATTAATACACATTTCCCCTTCACAGTGCATGGAGACTGTCTCAATTTCTATATTATCCAACAATACCCACACAAAAAGAATAAAACTGGCATTAATTTTAATGTTGATGAATTAGCAAAGTAATATACAGCAGAGCAGCATTTAGCTCACCAGCTTAAGGGAAATACACAAGAGATAATGTTAGATCAGATGTTCAGCTATTTTATTAGTTACTTAGCCATGCTGATGTTGGCTAATGCCACTGAGCGCTGTCTGGCTCTAGTAACGTTACACAATAATGACGTTCTGACAGCCAAACTAGCCTACATGCATTGTGCTAAAAGTTAACAAGCTAGCCAAATAATGTTATCACATTAGCTTACAGCCACCTCACCTGACTAGCATCCCCCTCCCGGTCACGTTGTCCTCCTCCTGCAGACGGCGACGCGAGAGCTGCAGGTGCTGCTCCGGATGCTGAAGGTCCTGCTTGAGATGCAGCAGCAGAAAATAAATGTGTCAACTTTTGACACTTGGCAGCATCTGCCTGCAGCCTGCCTTTTTTTGTCTCTCAACTTCTCCGCTTCTCCTTTCCGTTCCGTCTCCATTTTTGCATGTGTGGATGATTGATTGATTGATTGACAGATGCCTTTGGCTGTGATTGGCCAACAGCCCCAGGACCGAGGTGAAAGGGGTGTGACACACCCATGTGGGCCAATGTTGATTAGCCAGACACTAGAGAAACTGTAAACATTGGTTATCATATTAAAGGCCAGCCCAACTGTGCCAAAAGTCGTTTTTACCGTACCGGCCCACTGACGCAGCGGCCCACCGGGAAAACTCCCGGTAGTCCCGATGGCCAGTCCGCCTCTGATATAAAATACAGGCACACAGACGGATAAGTAATGATGGCAAATCTGATTAGCCCAGATTGTCCTGAACAAAACAAGGTATAGCATGTGTGTGTAGCCTTTATAATGACTGTGATATGAGCTTAAAAGTAAAGGCAGTAAAAATACCCCAAAAAAGGCAGAGGGCACAAAGGGTTAAAAAACAAACTAAGGGCCATATTAAGAGGGCCACAGAAGGTCCCCAGGCCAGACTTTGGACACACCTGCCATATGAGGACACCATTTCTTTTTTTACTAACTACTTACTGTTGAAAAACAATGCTTAGTTTTTTCAGCTCCTGCTAATCTCAAATAGCTAGGAGAAATTAAAAATGCACAGCACACACGGAGGGTCTCTCTCAGGAGGTTACAGTGGGCTAACCCTCACACACAGTGAGTAACCGGTGTGGTGCTCTCCGTACAGTAGAGGAGCTGAATGTGGGGGAAGTCGCTCTGCGGTGTCCGGATGTGGACGTGGCACAGCGCTGCAGCAGTTCCGCTGAATGTCCGCTTCTGCTACCAAGAAGGGATTAGTGAGAAACACCCCGGGACGACATCGGCTTCCCAGTTTGTCGGCCACCGGGTTTCACAGCTTGCCCCCAGCAGAGGATAGCCTTACTACTTACAACACTTCGGAGGTAGGTTTCTATTTGAAACCAGTTAATGTGTGACATCTCCGACCGGCTTGACAGCAGAGCTTGTATTTTGCTACGCTTGCTAATGCTAGCTAATGCTATAGCACGGCTAGCAGCGCTCCGGTGAAATCGCTGGAGGTTAGTAGCTAAGCGATGCTAGCAGGCTAGCATTAGCTTCCCCCCGGTTGTGGCGATGTGGTCACAGCTGATTCAGCCACTGCTGCTGTCATCATGAGTCAAGTTGTGTGGTTGCTAGCGTTAGCAAGCTAAGCTAGCCCTCTTGACTGGGAAGTTTGTTGAATCAAATCCGCTTCGTCTCGCTTGTTAGACGCGTAACAGTTAGCCGTGTCGTGTTCACCAGGCTCTGTGTTCTGGGGTTTTGGTTGACATGTTAACACCAGCTAGCTAACGAGCTAACTGTAATGCGGCACTGAGGTTGTTCCCGTTAGCACACTGCTACGCTCGCTAGCTGTCCTCGGCTTTGCCTTGCTGCTTTCTCACAAGCTCGACTCCACATATGTCAGTTATTCTCAAAGGCAATGTTTCTTTGCTAGTTTTGAACAGTTCTCAGTCGTAGTTTGGCTAAAGTTGCTAACACAAGTCTCTAAATGTTGAAGCCAGCCAGGAGAGCAGATGTGGGTCACTCAGTAGGCCCGACATACTAAAGAGCTGTAACGTTACGGCTCCAGCGATTGTATTTCTCGTTGTAGCACCTGCACTGCTGAATTATTCAAAGGCCCCGCTCGTTTAGCCCGTGTTTGTCTGTTAGATGATACTCATCACCCTGTCATATAGGTAAGGCCAGTTCTCCAGAAGCCAAGTGCACTAATGCACTTTTGTTAGCAAGGTTGAAGTTGACATGTGATATGCAGCAGTGATCATGCTCACAAAGTGGACTGCACAGCACAGTTACAGTCTGGGGTCTTCTCCTGACCTGTAAACAGGCCCTTGCATGTGTCCAGCAGACATTACACACTGTCTCAGACATTTAACCTCACTCTCATACCCGAGAGAGTGTTGGTTACTAGTCTTGTGATGTGTGCATGTTTTGCTTCAAATCACTGGGATTGGTTTAAGTTTTGGTCTAGATTAAGTCACTTGTGTGAATTTCAGAGTGGGTATTGTGGTGTCATTGCTCTGTGTATGTGTGTGTGAACTTATTAGTCATTAGCAAAGTGTGTGGGTGTGGCCAAGTCAATATAAAAAGCCAATAAAGGTGTTGTCACTGAACCAGGAAACATTTAAGTCACAAGAAAGGTTGATTTGCGCCTGACGGTAGAAACCTGTAGAGCCAAGAGCTGTGCGAGCTGGGAGTGTTTTGCATTACGTCTCCTGCTTGTTAGTTCAGGTGCAGCGTGACAGTAAATTCAGTCTGGGCCAAGCATGTCCTCTTAGGGCTGCCTAAAAGTCTCACAGTGTGGTTTTAGTTGAAGGCAGAGACATGTTGACGAACACTGAACTGAATTGTACAGTTTTTCTGTAGAGTGAGAGATTCAGCAGTTAACATTCTTTCTAACATCAGGCGTGCAGCGCTGTTTGTTTTTTTGTCACTTGCACAGGAAGTGGGTCAGAAAATCTACTTGCCCACAGTCAATCCTTGCTTGCCCTTATACTGATTGTTATGTCTATTAGTGGTTATCTAATAACAACAAAGACTTAAGTTGACTGTGATGTTTAATCTTTATGAATTTCAAAATGACCCCGTTTTATCCACCCTGCTCTTACACCTGTGGCATTTCTCTCATGCCACCCAACTAAACTCATGTTTCCAGTATAACTGAATTGCTTGCTTGCTCTTCAGCTCATAAACTTTGACTTTACCCCGGAAAAAACATGTTCAGTTAATTTTTACCACGCCATGTCGGGCTAGATTTACTAGCATTTTACTTACCCCAGGCAATCGGGCAGTTCTCACTCTCAAGCCCTGCGTCTGTTGTTGTTGACGTTCTGTCTGTAGTCCACACTTTCCTCATGGAGCGAGGAGTGCAGTGCGGGCAGATTCTCCCCGCCCCTGTAAACCCAAGAGACACACTCCATCGATTCTGGTGGTGAAATCTCTGGTTTAGTCTTGAATTATGATATTGACTAATTGTTTTGTGTCATCCAGATTTAGTGATGAACTGAGGATGAATGTAAACCAGCACACTCCAATGGCCTCTCCATACGGCCAGCCTCAGCCTGGCTACGGCCAGCCCGGCTACGCTCCCCTGGATGGGGGATACCCCGCTCCCTATGCACCTTACAACGGCCCCGCTTCAGCCTACCAACCTGGGGCTCCACCACAAGGTAAAGTGCAGCTTCTGAACAAGTTCTCATATGAGTGAGCGTGTTCGAGACACCAGGCACTCGTAGAACCATAACCTTGGAGTGTCCTACCTGTCTGCTTCCCGCCATGTGATTCTTCATGTATGTGTGAGAACAGCACTGTGTCTTTGCATACTAATCCGAATCTGGAGTACCCTCTCATTTATTCACGTTGCTTTAAGCGCTTCCCTACATCTCTCTGTATTTGCTCTCTTTCCCCTCTTTTCTTGTATTTCAGGTTATTCTCCTTTTACAAGCTTTCCCTCTAAGGCTGTGGCAACCAACCCAGTCTCTGACCTCTCCTCTCCTCTTGACTTAGGTAACAGCCTCCTCTCTTTTTCTTACTCATTTCACACTCCATATGCTCTGCAATCATCGAATCCTCTCTGTAACTACGGGCATTATTCTCCCTGTCATGTTCTTTTCTCAGTTTACAATAGGAGAAGATCGTTTGAGTCCACGTTAGCCAGGGATTGTTAAGTATAGCAGCCAACCTGTTACTACCTTTTTACTACCAAAATAATGTGACAGATGCTCTAAAGTCAGTCCCTGTATCTGCTGCACATATTTTATTGAATTTTAACACACATGTGTTGTAATTTCAGCGTACAGTTGGGATGATAGAGGTGTTTATTTCGCTTTTTTCCATGAGTATGGACATAACGTTTTTATTAGTAAACTACTCAGTAGACAGTGTCTCATGACTGCAGTTTAAAAACATTAAAAACGAAAGCAAGGTGTCAAGCTGACAGTTGCTCTGCTATATTTTACATCCTAAAATTGTCTGATGTCTGCGGTTTATTTTCAGCCTTCATCAGAACACCCGTCCCATGAATTTAACCGACCCTCTTAGCACACAGTCTCAGCTAGCCTGGTTCAGTATGCAGTCTGCGCTCCTCCTAACCCCTGAGGCAAAATCTGGCAATGTAATCAGTTAGTTCTAAAAATGTATTTGGGCACCTCAGTGGCCTATAGCCATGTTTAGCTTGCTGCGCTAATCTCGTCACATTAGAAAGATTGGTATCAGAATGATTTCAGGATTATTTGGCGCAGAGATGTTTGTGCTTTTTGCAAGTGTGTGTGTGTGTGAGGGTAATCTTTTGTCCCTGCATCTCAGGTCCTGCCAGGGGTCCTCCCGTCTCTGGAGCCCCTCCAGTCTCAGCGCCTCAACCATATAATCAGTACAGTCACAGTCAAGGGAACGTGCAGAATGGACCCCCACCTATGACACAGGCACCACCCAGGTAATTATGTGTTGCTCGATTGCTGTTCTCCTTAGTGTATTTAAGCCTTGGGTTCATAAAGCATTGTGTTTTTTTTTAAAGCAAAATGTGCTCACAACTGGGCTGTCACAATACTAACATTGTGAACTTACCATATGATGTAAGGACATGACCCCGATCATTTTACTGACCTCAATATCACCTATTGTGTTTACACATGTGTTTGTTTACATAAGAATTTCACCAACACAATGGCAGAAAAAAACAGCAGGGTTTTCCTGACCATTATAAGATGTGGCAAAGCAGCTTCCCTTTTTTTCTCTTCACCCCCGCATACTTGTGCAAGTCCAAAGAAAAATACAACAACACTTAAAAGATGTCACAGTGTAGCTTAGCTGTAGCCTGCAGCTTCACTTTTGGAGTGGAAGAGGCACAGTCCTGATAGTCGTTAGCTTGCCAACCCCCGGCAACGAGCCAAAAAGTCAGTCGTTTTTAGTTTTACCTCCCAACAACGTCATCCTTCGCTCCATAAATCCACCAGCAAACATCCAGTTTCCCAGGCTGTCCATCCCCGGGAGCCGTCTGCAGCACACCAGCCAAATTATGGCGGTAATGCTGCATTCATGTGCTCCTCGAATGGTCCCATTTTCCGAGTTGGGAAGTCATTCTTCTGACTTTGGTGTGCTCGTGAGCTTTGTGTCGTAATGTGGAAACAACATAAACGTTACAAAGAAGATGTGTTGTATTTTATTGCTTAGAGCTTTTAAACAACACATTTACTGGTTCGAAGCTTCATATTACAGAGTGATTTTTTCCCAGACTTGTCGCTGCACCGGTACATCCCCTGAAACTACTAAAATGTTACTTAACGCCTAACTGACAAATGCTAAGACATACCTTTTCTAGCTAATCAAGGTAATGCTACGTGAACATTAACAAATGGTTTTAATCTAATGCCACGTTTAGTATTAACGTCGTCAACTCGGTCGAGGGGGGTGTTCACATGAATTTTCTCAGTGGGAAACTAATTTTTCTGATTATTTTGACACCACACAAATGTAGGGTAACTACAGTGTTCATGGAGCATCACTGAGCTTGTCTGTTAA
>NC_065518.1:10922800-10928358 GCF_006386435.1 Epinephelus moara | reverse complement strand
CTGCCGTATCACAGGACACCAACAGTGTTTTGTCTGGGGCATTTAGGGTTTTAACAACCTGAGGAGGAGTTTGCACTATAAAACTATGTACAGAAGATTACTCGTGGTGTTTTTATTCTAACAGATTTATATTTCTGGCTGTGTGATGAAAGCTTTGACACCACCAAACAGCCAGACACAAACACAACTTTAAAGGAAACCAGTATATCTCAACCTGGACCCTATTGTTCCATGTTTTTGTGTCAAATTGATGAATAGAAACAATTTCTGAAAGCAACTCAGTATTGAGCAACAGCGCTGCTGGCAACAGCCGCAAAACAGGCTGCAATGTCACCACTCTGGGCAACACGCGTTGTCAGTGTACATTGTAGTGATGTGGTTGATCCCCGGGGAGTCGATAAAGTAGAATGGATGAACACCGGATAAAATAAATAGACCCTATTACTGTTAGTAAACAGTATGATGTTTTTTAATGGGTGGGGCTTAGCTGGAGGCAAAACGTCTCCACAGACATTAGCTAGCTCTAGTTAGCAAGTTCTGTTGTCTTGTTTTAGACAACGGAGGAAGATGATACATGTGGTGGATTCAGAAATACTCATTCTGAGTGTCGGAGTGACTCTGGCACAAACTGGACCGTAGATTCGGAGCGCTGTCTGAATGTACCGTTCGTTTATCCAGAGCACCGCACTCTTGGACTGGCAGAGCACACTTTCGGCACTCTGTCTGTGGAGACGGAGCAGCAGAGTGCCAAGTGGAGTGAATGCGTGATTAACTGATTTCTCCATTTTGTTTTGCTATCGAAGCTAATGTTAGTTAATGTGCTAAAAAGTTAGAGTTACAGAGAAATCCAATATTCCTCTTAATTCCTCCCCAGTTTCTGATGAGGTGGACATGATAACCCTTAATACACATAACGTTATTCATCCCTCCAACAGGAAATACTTTTTCCCTAACCTGATATGAAGTGTGTGCTGCACATGTGAGCATTTTTGATGATCGCCTCCGTCCAGTCCTCACCAGTGAGCGTCTGGTGGCCACGGAGCCCGAGTGGGCTCAGTCCAAATAAATAAGGAGCCATCGCCCTGTGGGCTCACTACCTACAGGGACAGGGATAAGGGTTTGGTGCATTGTGTGCTGGGCGGCAGACAGGGCAGGGCGCCGAGGCGTGTTGATCCCCGGCGGCGCAGACTGGCTCCAGGGACATGGAATGTCACCACTCTGGTGGGGAAGGAACTGAAGCTGGTGCGGGAGGTGGAGTGGTACCAACTAGATGTAGCTGGGCTCACCTCCACATGCAGCACTGGGTCTGGAACCAAACTCGCGGCTTTTACGGAGTTGCCCTGGGTGAGAGGTGTCCAGTGGGTGCGGGGATACTGACGAGTCCCCGGTTGAGCGTGGCTGTGTTGGAGTTCTCTGCGGAAAACGAGAGGGTCGCGACTGCGGGTTGCTAAGAAGCGGTCTCTGACAGTTGTTTGTATGTACGCATGAACAGCACTGCAGAGTACCTGGCCTTCTTTAAATCTCCGGGCGCTGTCCTGGAAGGTTGCTGTTAGACACAAAAATATGGGAAAATATGGTCCAGGCTGAAAAATATCAAAGTCTCCCTTTAAAGAAATTATCACTGAACAGTTAAACAAAAAAAAGAATAAAATACAAAAAACTTTTACAGCCTTTTTTTGGTGGCTGGTCAAATATTTCTTAAAGGGGATGAGCTGCACTGGAGGAACTGGGACTCAGTGATAAACAGCAGGAATAAACTGTGTATTCAGCCATATTTTGGAGAAACTGACTGTTTTATAAAACACTGAGTGTGGACAGTGGAGAAGAGGATTAGACATGAAACTGGGTCCTTTCAGGCCCACAGGCAGCGTGTGTTTGACACTCTTAACATACAGTAGTTTTCCTTTTAAGGAGTTTAAACTTGGACACAGTAAGTTGATGCTCAGTGTAAACAGAGTCTCCAGAGTGTCCCAGAGTGACTGTTTGTGTGTTTGGTATTTATGTCGTGGTTTGCGGCCTGGTGGTGAGAATGTGGCCACACTTACACAGAGATTTTACCCCTTTATGCTCCGTATGGGATCTTTTATCTCTGCCAGAACATGGGAAAATCTGCCTGCTCAGACAGACGCAGATTTAAAACCCCCATTTTTTTTATACCTGTGTGAAGGCAGCCGATTAGCCGGTCCCGTTGTGTGGAGTGAGGCTCTCCCAGGGGCAGATGATCTCTTTGGCTCCCACTCCTCCCCGAGAGGCAGCCCTGCTCTCCTCCTCCTCGTCCTCAGACTCTATGGGGTAGATACGGCACTCTGGAGGGATATCCACTTTAATCTGGAAGAAACTGTGGAGTGTTGCAGAGAGGATTTAGCAAGACACGTCTGATATTCATGTTCTGTTCAAATACAGCACAGGCAGAGAGAATTAACTCAAAGTCCAGAACATTGGATTTGAATTGTAAAAATGAGGATGACCTTGAAGTGCCAACTTTCAGATTTAGTTTGAGGGTGTTTCCATTCACATTAAATAACTATTATACATAGTCCCCCATTTTAATGAAACAGAAAGTCACTGAACAAGTTAACATATAAACTTAAATAAAACACCAGTCGTCAGAAGAAAGTGTTGGCATTGTATGTTTCTGCAAACCACGGATTAATTACATGTATGTGTTTCATATGTATCATATCAGCATTTCTAAAGTGACGTAGTATATGAGCTGACTTCATCATCAGGAGGGAGGGAGGGTGGATGGTGCTGCATCTTTCAGCAGCATTTTACCCACCAAATGTGGGTGTTCTTAAGCAACCCGTCACTGTGTTTCCATCGCAGATAGTGCCACAAAAAGTGGGCGTTTTTTACTGAGACATCACTACGTTCTGCCGGGATAGTGTCAGCAAGAGTGGTTGTTTTTTACCAGTACTTAATGGCACTAAAAGCAGTTGGTTTTTTACAAAGAAGTGGCCGTGTTTCCTGCTGGGATAGTGCCATGAAAAGCTGTTTTTTACAGAGACACTGCTGTTTTTCTGCCAGAAAAGTGCCATGAAAATCAGCTGTTTTTACCAAGACATCATGGCATTTCCTGCCAGGATAGTGGCACATAATGTGATTGTTTTTTTTTATAGAGAAGTGATTGTGTTTCCTGCCGAGATAGTGCCATGAAAAACTGTTTTTTTTTTACTGAGACATCACTGCTTTTCCACCAGAAAAATGTCCATGAAAAGCAGTTGTTTTTACCAAGATATCACTGTGTTTCCTGCCGGATTAGTGCCACAAAAACGATTGTTATTTACAGAGAAATGGGTGTGTTTCCTACCGGGACTGTGCCACGAGAAACAGTTGTCTTTTATCAGGACATAGCTGCATTTTAGCCGGGACAGTGACACAAAAAGTGAATGTTTTTTGGTGAAACATGGCTGTGTTTCCAGCGGCTTTTTAGCCACCAAAGCTGGGTATTTTGATCCAGGTATCAGCTACGTAATGATGTACAAATGTAGCGTATCTGTGGTTTGTAGACATGTACAGTGCCAACACGACTGCGCTGATAAAGTGATCACATTCAAAGAGCGCTAAGGATGCACGATGTTACATATCGGCATATTGGATATCGCCAAAACATCCAATACTGTGTCTCCCTCAGAGTACAGTAAACAGATTAGAGTATCTGCACAGTAAGTGAGAGGATCATGTTGTAGGGTTTTGCATGGATTGTTTCTGTGTGTGTTATCGTCTCCCACTCACTTGCCAATCCGTCTTGGTGGAGCCTGACTGGGCTGATCCGGGCTGATGGGCTGAATGCGACTACTTGTCCCGGCAGCTGAGTGGCATTTGGGCGACAAGCTGGCGAACATGGTGGCAGGTGTGCAGCCGCGCCTCAGCAGACGACGCAGTGACAGAGCCATGCGAGATTTGGACACATTCCCACCAACGGGGGCCCGAGCAGCAGGGTTCCCCTCGCCTTCTCCGTCACTGGCCTCCACTCGCCGTTCAGACACTGAGGTGCTGTCCAAGGCCACGCTGATGGGGGACGGGCAGGCCGGAGTGTGGACCGGGAAGGGGAGAGAGGGCGAGGCGTTGGCAGTGGGGAAGTCAGAGATGCCAGAATAGACGGCGAGGTGGGGGACAGGGGTGGTGAAGCGGCACAGCTGTGAGGTCAAAGGGCAACAGACACAGAAAGTCAGAGGGCATGGAGAGAGAAAATACGTGTGCAGACAGTTCATTCATGATGTTTTACTTACTTTAACTCCATGAGGCTCACAACACGTCCATACAAACAAGACAGCAATTATAAGCAATAGGTAACCTGATATTACAGTGTATGGAAGCCAAGAACGGCCATGTTTGCATTGTTTTTATTCAAATTTTATTTATTTTGAGGGTTAATTTATGTGGATTCTCAATAAAACAAAAGGCCAGTTTCTCGAGATAACCAAATAATTAATCATCAGAAAACAACTTTTTGTTTTCTCAAGATCACAGCATAATTATACTGCAGAAACTGAGCCATTGTTTGCAAAAATTTGGTGATCTCAAGAAAGCAAAAATGTTGTTTTCTCATAATCATTCATAAATCTCGTAGTCTTAAGTCACTTGCCTTTTGTTTTCTTGAAATGGATCTCTTGTCTTTGCGATGTCAATTATTCCGTGACCTTGAGAAAGCTGATTTCTTGATATAACAAGATAATTTATCACCAGAAAACAACTTTTGTTTCCTCAAGATCACAGGATAAATATACTGCAGTCAAGTGAGCTGTCGTTTGCGAAAATCTGGTGAGGTCGAGACAGCAAAAATTTTGTTTTCTTGTAAAATATTATCTCGTAAATTTAATTAATCTGCCGTTTGTTTTCTTGAAAATGGACATAACTCAACCCCTTATCTCGTTTAAATGAGCTTTGTTATCTTGATTATTCAGTGACCTTGAGAAAACACAAGGCCAATTTCTCGAGATAACCAAAAATGTGTATCACCAGAACACAACTTTTTGTTTTCTTGAGATCATCGGATTCACGTACATGACACCTCACTTGACTGCAGAGTGATTATTCCGTGATTTCAAGAGGAAGAAGGACGATTTCTCAACAAAACAAGATCATTTATCACCTGAAAAAAACTTGAGATCCCACGTTTGCAAAAATGTGGTGATAATAAAAAAGCAAAAATGCTGTTTTCTCATAAAATATTATCTCGTGATCTCAAGTAATCTGCTGTTTGTTTTCTCGAAAAATTATGAAATTAACCTCCTATGTTATTTAAATGAGCCTTTTCATGTCGGTTATTCCAGGACCTCCAGAAAACAGAAAGCTGATATCTTGAGATAATGAGAGAAATTATAAGTTGAAAATATTGTTAATATAAACTAGTCCATACCCATTGGTAGCTTTGTCACCTTCTACCTATGCCAATCCTCAATGCCTATGTGCAGTTTCACATAGATTGATCACGTCAGTGAGTAGAAAAACGTGGGACAGACAGAATGACTGACTGACAGAATGACACACTGACAGTTTCCGTGATTATGTACAGCATACCATACCATGACTTAGTCATACCAAAAATTAGAAAA
>NC_065518.1:10891485-10922672 GCF_006386435.1 Epinephelus moara | reverse complement strand
AGTGTTTTTCAAAAGATTCAAAATGGCGGAAAATCTATATAACCGGAAGTTATGGGTTCTTGAGGCTGTCTCTACGACATACGGGGCATGAGATATGCCCATTCAAAGTTTGCAATTTCAATCGATTGCTATAGCGCCCCCCTTTGGCCAATTGATGTAATATTGCTTCATTCGCATCCAGAGTTTTCGTCATTATATAGTAAAATAAGATTGTGTCCTCAAGATCACAGGATAATTACACTGCAGTCAAGTGAGCCATCGTTTTTGAAAATGATGTGATGTCGAGAAAGCAAAAATGTTGTGTTCTCGCAGTCTCAAGTAATCTGCCTTTTGTTTTAGATTAACCTGTTATCATGATAAAATGAGCTCTGTTATCTTGACAGAACCAAATAATTAACCTGTGATCTTGAGATAACGGCAATAAAAAAACTACAAGTATGGCCTCTTTCAGCTTCCATAAGCATCATATCTATAGTTGAACAATATTTCTCAAAGGAATGGGCTACATGACAGTCAGACTACATGAAAACAGTGAATGAATGAGAACTCAGGAGAGACAGACAAACATGAGATGGTTTAATTGTGGGTGTTTTATTAGTTTATGAGTGATGACAAAGAAAAACAGTACAATGCAGAACACTGTATGAGCGAAGACGAACAGAACAACACATGCATCATGAGAAACAACTTGACGGACAACAGTTACAGCTTGTATGGACAGAAATGTAACAGATGGTAACAGATGTCTCAACATGCCCGTTTGTCTTTTGCCTGTTGTCTCGTCTGCACACGACTCGTGTACAGACGTGAGTAATTTAGTTTGTGTTCAAAGAAGTTCACCCGGTCATAGCACCTAACCTCTTAAAGTGAGGCATTTGCTCAGTAAATATATTTTATTTGTGGTGGAAAAAACTCAAAAAGTCTCAAATGTGCAGGACTAGATTGATTTTAGGTGAGTTTACCTTTTAAAATAGCCTCATATTAATTAACTATTTATACCTGTGCTGTCTAATGTGCATACTGAGCACTGGCTTTAAAGGATAACTTAAGCATTTTTCAATCTGGACTCTATTTCTCAGTATAGCGACACAGACCTCCTGTCTATTTCTGTAAGCTGAAACCATTTCCCTCAGTGGAAACAAAGCTTTTATTTACTTTAATTTCACAGATAAGAAACAATAAATTGTGAAGACAATAAAGCCTCCACAAAAATAACATTTTAAGTCTTGTGTGTGATTTATCCTGGCTTCATATGAGCAGAGGAAATCTCTGCTCGTTGCTAGGCTAATTTATACAATGTAAAATGCCATAGGCTTGTGCTAATAACGTTAGCATGTTGTATTTGTGGGGAAAATGTGTCCAGATAAAGACAAGTGTTTGTCTGTGAATGCTGTGAGTTATAGTGAAGCTGATTTGTGGACTTGTGTTTGAAATTGTCTCTATTAAGCCATGTTTAATGTGTGTTTAATGTGTGTTTTGAATCAACTAAACTTTACAGCACTTCACAGAAACCTCGCCGCTGACTAGTGTTTTGGAGGTGTAACTGCAGAGTGACATAGACACACCACCACACAAGTATAAATGCTCACAACGGCGTAGGCTCTGTATAAACATGCAGTGAAAGTAAAACCAAAATGAGCCAATAGATGCTTCAAAGCTCCCTAAAGTTTAGGAGAACTTCAGCAGGGTGATAATTTCTAAGTTCATCACAACAAGATGACAAGGTCATTTGATCCATTGTTATCATAGAAATATTAATTAAAGCAGCTTTAAACTTAACGTAAAATGGCATTAAAATGTAAACATTATCATTAAGAAATAACCTGCAGTGTCTACTTAAATGATTCCAATAAATTATTCAATAAAATAATTGAACATTATGTGTTTGCGTTTATTTTTTAGGAGGAGGAGGAGGGGGCGCCTCCTTGCCCTGCTTGCTGAGTTTGCTCATGACCTGTGTGATGTCAACGTTGGCGGCCATCTTGGCCTTCTGCTCCTGCTCCATCTGCCGGAGGATGATGGGACTGAGACTGGGCCGTCTCTTCTTTGCATTCTGCTCCAACTGGGCATCACTGGGAGGGAGAGAAAAGAGAGACGGTGAGGAAAGGAGGGAGAGAGATGAAAATGAGAAAAGAGAAGAGGACGGAGGGAAAGACAAGGTGAAAATTAAGTTTTGGAGAGTGATGGATGTGGTCGTTTAAGGGAGCTACAGGGCCGCTAATATCAGCCAGAGAGATGAGAGATATAAACTTTGGTTTTTCAGGCCAATGTCACCCCTAAGTCATCCTCTGCAGCGATGAGTCGATGCTTTCTTTTCCTCATTTGATACATTTGTTCTTTATCAGGCTGGTTGAGGAATAAAGTTTATCCCCTAATTAAAGCAGCAGATTAAAGTTCAAAATGTAAAAAAGTTCCTTTTAATTAAATACAAAAACGTGTGCATCAAAAGTTGCCACATACGTGAAATTGTGCTCCTCAGGACAGATGGCCTTCTTCATCGTCTCCTTAAACACGGGAGATTTCTGGTACCGGCCGTACGAGTCCTGCAAACACACAAACTCCTCATGAATCAGTGTTTGGTGATGGTGAGCACAAGGTTGAGGGAACTACAACACATCCGTTAGCTTGTCTTGAAAACCCACACACTGGTGTGTTTACTGACCTTCTTCATGAGCATGTAGATGTGAGTTTGGGCAGCGTCCAGGACGTATCTGTGTGGGTGTTTCAGGCCTTTCACTGTGATTTCCATCGTCTTTCCGTCGATGTTGATCCACCGCGGTGCACCACGTGCCAGGAATGTCCTGAAAGACAGACAAAATGCTGTAAGACTAGCACCAGTGGTGGAATACAACTAAGTACATCTCCTGCATTTAAAGGGAAAGTTCACCCCAAAAAAACAAGAATAGAAATTTTTCCCCTTATCTGTAGTGCTGTTTATCAGTCTAATTTGTTTCGGTGTGAGTCACTGAGTGTTGGAGATATCGGCCGTAGAGATGTCTGCCTTCTCTCCAGTATAATGGAACTAGATGGCACTCAGCTTGTGGAGCTCAAAGTGCCAAAAAACGTACCTTTGAAAAACTCAACATCAATGTCTCTTTCCAGGAATCATGACCCAGTTACTCAAGATAATCCACAGACCTTGTTGTGAGCAGTTTCATGTAGGACCTATTTTCTTTCTACCAAACTACACCCAACAACCTTATTATTGCGCAGAAGGAAGCGTGCATCTACTACTAGCTCACCCAGCACCACTAAGCTAGCTGACATTACCGCTCAACCAAGGCGGACGCCAATGATGTTTACATCTCACGCTGTCACTAGTACGAACCTCTTGTCAATGAGTAGATGCACGCTTGCTGAGCAGCAGATAACACTGTTCATGGTAGCCTCAGCCACCATTGTGTGACTGGGTGAATGTGACTGTAGTGAGCAGTTTCATGTAGGAACTATTTTCGTTCTTCCGAACTACACCCGCCAACTGCACCAACGCCCAGAGGGAAGTGAGAGGCTCGTGACAGTGCAAGATGTGAGCTGTAAGGCGCCCTTAGCTGAGCTATAACGTTAGCTAGCTCAGTGGTGCTAGGTGAGCTGTCAGTAGATGCACACTTCCTCCTGGTGGTGCAGTTGGTGGGTGTTGTTCCTGCATGAAACTGCTCACAACAAGGTAAATGGGCTGCACTTGTACAGCGCTTTTTTGGTCTTCCAACTACCACACGGCTTTTACACTACGTCATATTCACCCATTCACATACTGCTAGCTGAGGCTACCATGAATGGCGCCACATTCTATTCAGTAAGCATTCACACACTGATGCTTCGACATGCAGACTGGAGGAGCCGGGCACTGAACTGCCGATCTTCTGATTGGTGGACGACCCGCTCTACCTCTGAGCCTTAGCCGCCCCAAGGTCTGTCTGACAGCACCAGATGTAAATATTAATGGCGTCCACCTTGGTTGAGCTGTAATGTTAGCTAGTTCAGTGGTGCTAGGTGAGCTAGCAGTAGATGCACGCTTCCTTCTGCGCGATAATAAGGTTGGTGGGTGTAGTTCAATAGAAAGAAAATAGTTCCGACATGAAACTGCTCACAATAGGGTCTGTGGATTATCTTGAGTGACTGGGTCCTGATTTCTGTAAAGAGACATTGCTGTTTTTCAAATGTATTATTTTGGCGCTTTGAGCACCACAAGTCGTGTGCCATCTAGTTCCATTATATTGGAGCGAAGGCAGACATCTCTACGGCCTATATCTCCAACATTCGGCAACTCACACCAAAACAATCTAGACTGATAAACAGCAATACAGGTAAGAGGAAGAGTATGTATTTTTGATTTTTGGGGTGAACAAACTGAGGTACTTGTACTTTACTCATTAATGATCTTTTCCTGCCACTAAAACACATTTCAGAGGAAAATTCTGTACTTTTAACTACACTACAAATATCTCATAGCTATAATACCAGTTCATTGTCAATAAAATATTGAAAAAAACATTAAGAAATGAGCATCTCAACTTCCAAAATGTCTTGTTTTGTCTGAGCAGCAGTCCAAAACACAAAGATATTCAGTTTACAGTAATATAAAACAACATTGTCTTCACATAGAGAATAAATGAGGACATTACTTGTATATATGCTCTGCTTTCTCTCTCATCGTCGCAGCTTCGCCCCACTTCAGATCTTCACAACCCTCCCAGAACGCCAGGTTCTCACCTAAGATGGATCAGAATAGAAAATATTAGAAAACTATTCTTAGCCTCTTCTAATGGCTGAAAAAAATTAACATGTATGACCAAAAATAAATCTGCAGAATAGCAATTCTGCAACAACAATACTTCTGTAATCAGTGGTGTTGCACTTATTTTTAAGACGATTAAAATAACGACCATCATACCGCTGAATTCTTTCTTCAGGAAGAGTCTGAAATCGTCTCGTCCTCGAGGGTCAGAGAGCAGCTCTGAAAAACTAAACGTCCACCTCTCCACACGCATCTTCGTTGGTATTTCCACACTGTCACGCACACACAAATAAAATGAACATGAGGAACGATTTATTTTAAATTACTCTCTGAATACAGTACAGATTTTGTGTCGTCCACTGCTGACTCACCTGGGCATGTTCAAGGTCCAGTACGTGACATCATCAGTGAGCCAGGGGTTGCTGGGAAGACACTTTGAGAGGAAAGGGTCGTGACTGTGATAGGTGGAGCAGTACTTCACCAATCTGTAGAACAAGGAGAAATAATTTAATAATTAATAATCAATATTTTTTCCCTTACAAAAGGAGTTAGCAGTTGTGTTTATTACACCACTAAATGTTAGCCAAAGTGATGTTTCATGCACAAGAGTCACTTCATAAATTAGTGACCAGATATAGGATATCTTAAAATGTTCTTGGCATATTCTATTCAAATTTAGCAGAAAATTAAAGGGAACTTTCTGCATCAAAATACAAAGAGATCGACAATCTCTTTGACTTGGCGAAAGCAAAGAAATCCCGTCAATAACTCCTGGACTGACACCACAAAAAGTATCACGTATTTTCTGACCCATGGCTTACAGAGTAAATTTGATGTTTTTCAACCTGGACCCCATTTTACCATATTTTTGTGTCTAAGGGTGGTTTCACACCTGCACTGTTGTTTTTGGTTCAATTGAACTCGAACCAAACTCTAGGTTTGTTTGCCCATGAAGTGCAGTTCGTTTAGCCAGGTGTGAACACAGCAATCACACTTGTGTGCGCACCAAAACAACTGGGCCAGTTACAAACAAACAATGTTGTCAGCATATAAAATAACATTCTGAAAACAAGCACTTTTAGTGGACATACTAAACTGATGCTGAACAATTGCCGGTTGGGATTATATTTTGGGTTGGGAGAGTTACGGCCTCAAGAGAGGGAGTTCAAGTATCTGGGGGTCTTGTTCACGAGTGAGGGTAGAATGGAGCGTGACATGGATTGGCGGTTTGGTGCGGCTCGTGCAGTGATGTGGGTGCTGCGCTGGACTGTCGTGCTAAAGACGGAGCTGAGCCAGAAGGCAAAGCTTTCAATTTACTGGTCCATCTACATCCCGACCCTCACCTATGGTCATGAGCTCTGGGTAGTGACCGAAAGAATGAGATCGCAGATACAAGCGGCCAAAATGAGTTTCTTCCGTAGGGTGTCTGGGCTCAGCCTTAGAGATAGGGTAAGGGGCTCGGACATCCGGAGGGAGCTCGGAGTAGAGTCGCTGCTCCTTCGCGTCGAAAGGGGTCAGTTGAGGTGGTTCGGGACCTGATCAGGATGCCTCCTGGGCGCCTCCTGTTAGAAGTGTTCTGGGTACGTCCCACTGGTAGGAGGCCCCGGGGCAGACTCAGAACACGCTGGAGGAATTACATATCTCATCTGGCCTGGGAACACCTTGGGGTCCTCCAGGAGGAGCTGGAAGGTGATGCTGGGGAGAGGGACGTCTGGGGTGCTTTCCTTGACCTGCTGCCCCCGCGACCCGGTCACAGCAAAGCAGTTGAAAATGGATGGATGGATCACATTGCAGCCTATTCCACCGCTGCAGCGCTCTCTTTCAATACTGGACCAATTAAAAAAATGGTTGTCTCCAATATTCAGTTAAACACTAAAACATGGGAGCACCCATTAGCTCACCTGGTAGAGGAGGCATCCCATGTTCAAAGGCTTTGACCTTGCCAAAGTGGCTGTGGGTTCGATTCCAACCTACAGTCCCCTGCTGCATGTAGTAAATTGGAGTAGGTATGCATTCTCTTCACAAGTCACTGCACCTTCAGTCACCATATCTATATCTCCTGTGCATGACTTTCACCTGTCCTACATGTGAACGTCCCTCAGTGGAGATGCTATTTCGAGACATACGCTATATGATGAAACCAAACGACAGTGACTGGTTTGTCACCGATAGAAGCAGACTGGGAATATGATGGACAATCTTACGCGCCAATGGACACAGATGACTTCACTCGGGGCCTCATGATGGACTGCTGCGTGAAGATCATCTGCAGGGAGGCGGAAGAGACATGACAGCTATGAAGATGTCAGGGAAACAGATCTGTCTCTGTGGATCACTAATGGTTAACACAGCTGTTGGTTTAGATCAAACAGGACGAGGGGAAAAATGTTGGAAAAAAATATATTTCACTCACGATTCTGTCGTAGAAGTCGGGTGTTTTGGCCTGCGGGAAAAGAATTACAGATTTTATGTCATATCACAAAAAAAATCTATATACTCTGACCTACATTCTTATGTATACTGTTCTCACATTTATATTTAACACACCATTTTTACTTTTTATCTACACTGCTGCTATAAATTGCACATATTTTTTACATATTTCTTATATTTATATTTTCTATATTTTTATCATGTATTATATATGGTAGCATAATGCAAATATTTTTATATACTTCTTATTTTAGCTTTATTTTTTAATAGTTTCTCTGTGCTTATAAGAGCAGCTGTAATGTGACCTAATTTCCCCGGGGATCAATAAAGTATTTCTGGTTCTGACGCAGACACAGAGGGATGTTGTGCTCTTGGTGTTTCTGTGTTCATGCTCTTGTTCTTTTTTTAAGGACCACTGTGAGGTTTGGACCCAACAAGCAAGGACATTTTGGTCAATCCTAACTGTTTGAGGCTTAAACGAGTACTCGATATTATCGGATTCATGATGGGAAGTTGAAACAAAGGATCAAAACTGACGCTGCAGAACTACAGATATTTTCTTTTTTCCTTGTTGAACTTGACGCTTACACAACCCACAGTGCAACTCGACCACTGATGGTTCAGTCAGAGATTGGTGTGCCTATTTTTTTCCCCCAAGAGTGTTTCACCTCGCCCTACTGTGCTGTGGTTGGCCAGCACTTGTCATAATGAAGCATTGAGGTCGGACCAGTCAGCAACCTCTGGGGCTGAAAATCAAACCCAAGAACTGCAGTTCCTCTAATGGCCACTTGAGGCTGGCTCCAGAAGCGAGTCAATCCCCACAGACTCCCATGTTAAAATGCCCGGCTTTACAGCAGAAATAAACATATTTACAGCGTGGTACTAAAAAGGTTTTGGTCTTTATAGCTAATTTACACATTTATGACAGCTGTACGGGGGGTGATTTTTTTATATAACTCATTTTTTCACATTTTATTAAGGCCCAAAGTTACACATAAGTTAAGTAAACAGAACTCCCACTGCACAGTCAGTCTCAAGGAGCAGGTGCTGGTCGGCCGCAGGAACATCTCAGGTAAAATCATAAACACTAACCACCGTAGACTGACATTAGTCACATGACCCATGTATATTTAGTACACCTGTGAGTGCTCATGTGATTCTGTTGAGTAGGGCTACAACTAACGATTATTTCTTATTTATTTCTTCGATTAGTTGACTAATCGTTGTATTGAAAAATATGTTAAAATGTTGAAAAATGTCGGTCTGTCTCTCCCAAACCCCCAAATTACGTCATCTAATGTCTTGTTTTGTACTCACGCCAAAGGGTTTTAGTTCACCGTCATGGGAGAGTGTGTAAAGCTGCCAATATTTGTACATAATAAGAGTATTTGGGGTACTTTTACAGTACTTTTCTATGAAAAATGGCTAAAACTGATTAGTCGACTACTAAAATAGTCACTGATTATTTTAATAGTTGATTAGTCATTGATTAGTCGACTAAATGGCAGAGCATAAAGGTCCACGTGGAAAAAAAACATTTCGGATTTTACTAAAAGAAGGAAATCACCTGTTGATTTATATATATAGATCCCAGGGGACATTTTTTGTATTTAGGAGCTGTTTAAATGTGTAATTTGTGTTAGATTTTATTTTGTTGAGCTATTAATATTGTATACAGAATCTGAAGCTCACTCTGAGTTACTGTTGTTCATCCCTAGCCCCTGGGGCCTAAAGAAATATTAAGACGCCCAGGGATGCTGTAGTACTTCCTAAGACCTGTAACCAGACTTCGATGTGTAAAAGCAGTGGAGTTTCCCTTTACGGTCAGAATTCAGTTTAGGTCCAGGCTATATTAAGGATTAAGCATGTAGCTGTGATGGCCAAGGTTATGACAGAACTTAGGGAATGCATTACTGTTTGTCAAGTACAAATATGGGGGTTGTGTGCATGTAGGTGTTCGTAACCAGTTTAAAGGTCCAAATACAAAAGGACAGCCATGGGAAATATCTGCAGAAGAGAGGAAAAGAAAGAGAGACAGACAAATTAATTTTAGTACAAGATTAATGATTAAATCAGCAGAGAGGGAAAGGAAAAGACAGACAAGCATCAGGTATCCTTTATACCGCACCTGGCTCCATGCATTAAAGCCTCTTACTGAATATAAGCTGATCGGCAGGAATTATCTTCATACAGGTCACACACAGACTCACCTGTTACCTCGTCTGCGTTGGGATCTGTTAGTCGATCCAGTCCGTAGTCCATAGCACTCACTGTCCCTGGCTACACACACACACACACACACACACACACACACACGATGACAACAAAAAACACTTTCACAATGTGTTTACCAGAGGACTCATTAATTAAAGCAGATGGCTGTTTGATGATGCTAATTACAGGCTGCTAATGTGTCACACTGCTCCTGAATCCCAACCATCTGAGACATCAAGAGCACAGACACACGTAAAATGTGATTTTGTGAATCTACTGTTTGACTTTACAGATACAACTTAAGGTAATTTGTTTGTCTCCAGCTGACATGTTTTGACTTGAACCACATTTACCATTAGGATGAATCTGTCCCTGGAGTATAACATTATCTGAGATACAAAGCTGACTGTGACTACAAAAGGATGAGTGTGTTGCAGTTTGTAACTGTCAGCTGGGAAAACAAGTGAGACATATGCATAATATCGTGATATTATTCTAGGGCCATATCACCCACCCCTAGTTGCTACCAGTTTGTTAGGTTTCACTTTCCTTAGGTTTAGGTGCCAAAACGATGTGATTAGGAAAGATCAAGGTTGGACAGAAGCATTGGTTTTACATGGTCTCCTGGGTGAAAGTCCTGTGTTTGACCCATTCACCACCCTCACCACCTGACCTTTATGCAGACTGTCTCACACATATAGAGTTTAATTGGTCTGGTTTGACCAGTTTGCTTGAAGTTAGCACACTTAATAAAGATGTTGCTGTATAAACACATCTGAGTCGGCTCACTGATAATATGACTGTTCTCTACTTACACAATTGTTACACTATGTTTTTAGTAACTGTCACTTGTTGTCTTGAACTTTTGCTGGTCGGCATTCAACAAAAGTTAGGGTCGTACACATGCCCTGTTTTTTGCTTGCTCAAATTCATTGTTTTCAATGCGGACATGTGGCAGGCGTTCTCAAACGCCGAAGCAACGCTGTCGCAGCGTGCACACGTTCCCGAGTGCCTATTTTTTTAGGGCTTGATGGCTGCGCCTTGAGATAAGCCGAGTTCAACTTTTGGAACCCAGCAGTAGACAACTAATCAATTTGGTCGGCACAGTGGTGCAGTGGTTAGCATTGTCGCCTCACAGCAAGAGGGTTCCTGGTTTGGTTGGGGAGCTCTTCTGTGCAGAATTTGCATGTCCTCCCTGTGTCAGTCAGTACGTTTACATGCAGCCTGAGAAAATCAAATTATTGGCTTAGTCCGACTGAAACCGGACTTTTAAATGCATGTAAACAGCTTAGTCCGACTGAAATACTCGACTAACACACTTAGATAATTCAATTGAAAATCAAACTATTGCTGCATGTATCCACTTAGTCCAACTGGAGTCAGACGCGGCATTCTGCACATGCACCACTTTTTCTTTTGCGGGCTTTCACCCAGAAGAAGAAGAAGATGACGTAGCAGCAGTTCAGTATACAGCAGCGCAGTAACTCCCGTAAAAACAAACAAACAAACAAACACCAGGGCGATCAAGTAGAACAAGACGCACTTCTGGACAGACAAGGCAAATACATCCATCTCCGCCATCTTCATTCGTCGTTAGCTTCCTCTTTGGGTCAACCGGAAGTAGTTCAATACGCACTATATTAAAAAGGACACAGCACCGCCTATCGAGGCGGAGTCAGACGTACTTGGTCAGAAATTCAATTTTCTCTTCTGCATGTATATTCAGACAAGATGAGAAGTCCGATTTGACTGATCACCTGAGCTATGAGCTTAGCTCGACTACTGCGTGCATGTTAACGTACTGAGTGTGGGTTTTCTCTCGGTACTCCGGCTTCCTCCCACAGTCCAAAGACTCTAAATTGTCTGTAGGTGTGAATGTGAGCATGAATGGTTGTTTGTCTCTATGTGATAGTCTGGTGACCTGTCCAGGGTGTACCCCGCCTTTCACCCAATCACAGCTGGGCTTCCAGCACCCCCCGCAACCCCTTACAGGATAAGCGGTTACAGAAAATGATTGGATCAATTAATTGCCTACAGAAGTGGAAACCAACAAGAACTGGCTAAACGACAGGCTGCGAGTTTCCTGTGGGTCAATCAGTTTGAGATAATTAAGGAATATGCGACATATTAGTCTCACTCACCAGACCTTTCTCAAGAAAAGAAAGGTCTGGCTGGGCCGACTCTCACTTTGAGATTGGAGAAAAAAACACCCCGGCTGCTTGTATACCTTTCAACCAATCACAATCGTTCTGGGCGGTGCCACAGCAACAGTGCGCTTGCAAAAATATTGCTGGGGGGAAACAGGTTTTGGTGTAACACGCCCACAAAAATATCACCTACAGGTCGGAACCATGGCAGAAAAATGGCTACATCCCCACAAGATCAAACACCGCAAAAGTTAGTAAAGGACGTGTTGAAAACGGTTGAAAACTGCTATACAACCGGAGGTGGTAGGGCGGGACTTCAGCAGGTGGCTCGTTCCGCCCAATGAGAGGCTGATCTATGCAGCGAACTTCCGCCCACTCAGACTAGCAACATATTAACACAGTTTGACCTGAAACAATAAACATCTGGTCCTCCAGATGATGTAACAAAGCAGGACCTCCAAGACGGCCCTGAGCATGTCTGTTGATATTTGCCTCAGAGGGCAATTAAATTACCGCAAAGCAAAACAACACAGAGTGACCCTAGGTCTGTCGGGGACTCTGGAGGTCTGGGGAGCAGCGAGTCTGGTCAGTGACACGGCCTCATGAAACAGAGTGAAACTCACAATGTCGGAAGAACAAGTTGCAAACCTCTGCACCACCTTCTCCTACGCAGTGTGAAATATTAATCAGCGGTGCCCTTTCCCTCTGACTGGACATGTAATGGTAATGAGGCATCATGGGTAGAGCTAATGAGATACCCTGGGAAGTAAAGAGGTGGAGTGCAATTTATTTTCAGACGTCTCTGTCTGCTGGCAATCCACTGGTATCTACATGAAGCTGTATCCTGTGTGTGTGTAGTACATGTCTGATAACTCTGTGTGTGTGTGTGTGTGTGTGTGTGTGTGTGTGCGTGCTCTCACCGGAGGTCTGTGAACCACCCAGTACGCTCTCTCCTGGCAGTCAAACACCACACGGTCCGGTTTCTTCCTCTCCTTCGCAGCCCTGAGAATCACACACACACCCCAGAGCATCATAATGCCGCCCTGATCTTAAACCTGAGTGATGCCTCTGAGTGTCTCACACTCCTACCTGTACTGCTCTTTAGCTTGCATCACTATGAAGTCCCATTTATGATTCATCCACTTGTGAAGACGGTTATACTGCTCCTGAGGATGTTAAATAACACCTCAGTAAATGCCAGCAGACAAAGTGACTCACTCTCCGCTCACTCTCGGTCTCACCTGCTCGTGCAGCTCCAGGACTCCTTTCTTACGGATGTTTCTTTTCGCCAGGTAGATTGCTTCAGTGACGAAACAGAAAGTGTGAGTGCTGGTAACAGCACCTGTGATAACATGCACGACTTTAGTTACACTCACCGTAATCTGTATCCTCAACAGGCCACTGCTGTGTGGGCCAGAAGTACGGTGTCTGGAGAGGACAAAAGGCAGAAGTTTTATTGTCAAGGAACAGAACAACAGACTCATTAGACATCTTAGAATGTGGTGTGTTCACCTGGAAGCGGTAGAGAGACGCATCTGGTTTGAGCAGTAAGCGTTTGTGGTCTTGTAGAGGGTAGACGTATCCTAACGCCACCAGCATAGAGCCCAGACTCCTCGCCTCTGAGGACGACAGACAGAGACGAGCAGGAGTTAAAGGAAAAGCTGACTGACGCTGTGTTTCATGTACACATATATGTATATATAACAGCTTCAGCTCATCGCTCACCTTGTGTGTCTATTTTAAATCTGTCCACTAACCACGCGATGATGTCTTCACCTGAGGAGGGAAGATGGAAATGATGACAAAATATTTTAGATGCTCACCATCAGTTTTACAAATGAGAAGAGATGAGGAAAGGAAAGGAAAGGAAAGGAAAGGAAAGGAAAGGAAAGATGGGGAAAACATAACATAGAAAAGGAAACGAGAAGAGAAGGAAAAGGAGAGATGAGTTGAGGTGAGGGGGAAAGGAAAGTAGGGAAGACAGGAAGAGAGGAGAGATAAAAATGGAAGAAAGAGACGGAGGAGAGAGGAAAGAAAGGAATGGAAAGGAAACAGGATGAGTAGGGAAAGGAGAGGAAAGGGAAGGATAAGAGAGGAGAGGAGAGGAGAGGAGAGGAGAGGAGAGGAGAGGAAGAAAATGGGAAGAGATAAGAGGAGGGGAGAGACAGGAAAGGAAAGGAAAGGAAAGGAAAGGAAAGGAAAGGAAAGAAGAAGAGATAAAGGAGAGGGAGAGGAAGACGAGGAGGAACAGTAAGGAGGAGAGAAATGAGTAGTGGAGAGACAGGAAAGGAGGGGAGAGGAATGGAAAAGAAAGGAAAGAAGAGAGGAGGAAAGGTAAGGAGGGGAGAGAGGAGAGCAGAGACAAGAAAGGATGGGAGAAAGGAAAGGAAAGGAAAGGAAAGAAGAAGAGATAAAGGGAGAGGAAAGACAAGAAATTAATAGTGGAAAGGAAAGAAGGGAGGATGAAAGTGAAGGAGGTGGAGGGAGAAAAGAAGAGAGGGACAGGAAAGAAAGGAAAAGGATAGGAGGAAAGGAATGAGGAGAGACAGGACAGAAAGGGACAGAAAATTAAAGGAAAGGAAAGGACGGAAAGGAAAGGAAAGGAAATGAGAAGATAGAAGACAGGAGACAGGGAAAAAAGGGGAGGAAAAGAGTGAAGAGGAAAGGAAATGAGAGAAGAGTGAAAGGGAGGAAGAAAAGAAAGGAGGGGAGAAAGAGGAGATACAGAAATTAAAGAGAGATTAAAAAGGAGAGCAGCAGCAGTCTCCATGTTTGCTTGGTTTCCTTCATTCAGCTGATTTAACTTGCCTGGATTCAAAAGCTCAACAGTGACGTAACAGCCGAGGTTTCCTTTCTCCTCCACCTCCTCACTAGCGCTCTGTTTTTCTCGTTCCTGTCTCTGTTACTTGCTCTTTTCCTCTCGCGCACTCAATCATCATCCTCCTCCTCCTTCACCTCCTACTTTTTTCCCTCTCCCTGACTCGTAGACCGCGGGGGTTGTCATGGAGATTAAATCTGTAGCTCTCCAGTTTGCGCCCGCAGCTCTGGTATCCTCCAGTGAGACTATGCAGGAGCAATCAGTCAAACAGCTGCTGAATAACATCAAGTGTGTACTATACTGTATATGAGCTGCTGAATAACATCAAGTGTGTACTATACTGTATATGTGCAGTGTGTGTGTGTGTGTGTGTGTCTGTGTGTGTGTGCTGTCTCTACCTGTGATAGCGTGTGGTATTGTTGTGATAACCAGTCTCTGAGGCTGTGACTTCACTCCTGTTTTGGGGTCCTGCATCTCCAGCAGCACCTTCTCCGCCTGCAGAGGAATATTATGAGGAGGTGAGAAGAGGTTACCACGACAACTGATTGTGAGGGGTCAGAGGCAGCAGGTCACCATGCCAACCAGTCGCTTGGGGGCAGCTGTTATGGAGGGAAATCAGGGCAGCACATTATGTCATCTGTGGTTAAAGTCCAGTTACACAAAACAGCAGTCGGCGGCGAGGTTTCTGTGAAGTGCTGTAAAGTTTAGTTGATTCAAAACACACATTAAACACACATTAAACATGGCTTAATAGAGACAGTTTCAAACACAAGTACACAAATCAGCTTCACTATAACTCGCAGCATTCACAGACAAACACTTGTCTTTATCTGGACACATTTTCCCCACAAGTACAACATGCTAACGTTATTAGCACAAGCCTATGGCCTTTTACATTGTATAGATTAGCCTAACAGCTAGTGGACTTTTTCCTCTACTCATATGAAGCCAGGGACAACAGCAACATTTAACAAAGGTAACGCTACATAATTTGGCTCCATTACAACTCACAAGCTTCACTGACAAAACAACTGTCTTATACTAAACACGTTTTCCAAACAAAGAGAACATGCCAACGTTATTAGCACAACCCCCTTTAGAATCAGCAGTTAATATCTACATAGAGAGTGGGTCCTTGTTTATGGAGACCACCATGTCCACAGCCCTGTTTCTACAGTAGCCCAGAATGGACAAACAAAACACTGACACAGATTTTGTAATGTGAAACTGCTTTATTCAGTGTTTTTACAAGTTTAAATCATCTAGTTTGGTTGTTTCTGGAGTGGAAGAGACTGCTGCAGATAATTTGGCTCCTGGTGGAAAACTCTGGATCTTAAGTTATCAGAGAAAAAAGGTGAGCAACATTGACAGATGCTGTCGCTACTTCTCCGTAACAAACAGATCCAGTGATTTAAACCAGTAAAAACACTGAAGAAAGCAGTTCCACCCTTAAAAAAAACATTTGCGTTTATGTGACGCTGCTTGTCATCGCTCATCATGAAGAGGCTGCAAACATAGACTGGCCCTATCTAGAGCCAGTGGGTGTTTCTCAAAATCAAGGAAAGATCCTTAAATGGCTGAATTTCCAGGATGCTACGTCATCGAATCCTGACTTAGGACTGCTCCAATGTCAAGGATACTTCACATTCTTTGAGAAATACCAACCATTTGGTTGGTCGCTTCTGGACTTCTGTAGAAACATGGCAGCACAACATTAAATTCTCCCTCAACAAGGACCCTCTTCCTATGTAGATCGACACTCAACGGCCACTTTATTAGGCACACCTGTTCAACTGGTCATTAAAGCAAATAGCTAATCAGTCAATCACATGGCAGCAACTCAGTGTATTTAGACATGTAGACATGGTCAAGGCGACCTGCTAAAGTTCAAACATGACAATGAGTTCACTGTACTCCAATGGCCTCCACAGTCACCAGATCTCGATCCAATAGAGCACCTTTGGGATGTGGTGGAACGGGAGATTCTCATCATGGATATGCAGCTGACAATTCTGCAGCAACTGTGTGATGTCATCATGTCAATATGGACCAAAATCTCTGAGGAATGTTTCCAGCACCTTGTTGAATCTGTGCCACCAAGAATTAAAAAAGGGGTCCAACCTGGTATTAGCAAGGTGTACCTAATAAAGTGGCTGGTGAGAGTAAATGGCTCATTCCAAGGTAACGAAAACAAAATGATTCTTATTTTCAGGTGATTATACACTAAAGAAAACACATTATATTATTATATCATATTCCATTGCTGCCAATATATCCTCCTGAATCATTCACACTGGACCTTAAATGCTGCATTTACAGAGGGGAGAGGTGAGATAAGAGGTTTATTTCATGCCCTGATGTCATGGCTTTTATTTGGCTTGTGTGGGAGGTTTTGCGGTGAGTCACTGCCCTCTAAACAGGTTTCTTTTTTTTACTTATCATATCATCTAATGCTGCAGCTCTCACTGATCCCACAGCTCAGGTGTGAACTGAAAGCAAGAAATCATGCAGTACGTTAATTCAGTTTGTGTGAAAGTGTGTGTGAGAGGGAGAGAGTGTGAGAGTGTGTGCGATGACTCGCGGGCCTGTTTGAAGTGGCTTTGTGCTTTGAAGTCATCCTGGAGAGGCTATAAGCCTCCAGGCTGAGCCCGACCAAAGTGGGCTTTCATGGACCAAAACACAAAGTTGTCCTGGAAAATGACTTATCTGTGAGGGTTCCCCCCGGGGAGCAGGGCACTGTGAGCCCTGCATTAGGGTACAATAGGAACATTTTGCTAATTAAAGAGCTCTACCTTAATGATTTCCTGCACATTTTTTATTTACTTCACGGTGATAAATATCCAGCAGTGGAGAAAAGAATGGAGCCTGACTCTGTCCACAGCACCGGGCTGTTGTTGACCAGCACACAGCGCCTGGATTAACTTCTCTGCAGCGTCTGGTTGTTGTAGATGGAAGATACTGATCCAGGCTTAATGCTTATTAAACTGAATGACCTTATCACTGTGAAAAGGTTGCAATAAAACACAGTCTCACATTTAGTGTGACAGACACTGAACCCAAGATAGCGTGTTTGTTTTGACGTCTTGTCATCCTTCTGTATTTCTGAACGCTTGGCTCTTATGAAATGTTATTTTTCAGCACTAATTCTGATCAGAAATCCAGATTTGCATGCATAATTTAAACATTTCACATTTCTTTTTTTTCTTTTTTTGCATCTCCTCAAAGTATTCTGCAATCCAAATAGCACCTGTGAGCTTTGCTGCTTTTCAAAATTATTTAATCTAGATAAATGTACACACTAAAAGCATCAGGAAACCCACCACTGAGGATCTCTTACATACACAGGCTGATGCAGTTTATAAGAGCAAATGCCTGTACATCCAGGGTTTGAGGATAAAGCAGACCACTACAGCCCAGGTATTGCGTTGGAGCAGCCACATAAGTGACCTATCTATAGGTGCGTCTGCAGGTGTAGTCTACAAGCCTGAGCAGGGCTGTGATCATCATCATCATCCCTGATGCACAAGGATAACCTACCTTCTTGAGACAAGCCATCCGAGGTCGGTACCTCTGCCCATGATCCCGCAGGGTGTTCCTGATGGTCATGGTGTCTGGTGATCCCCCCACTCACACACAAACATACACAATGCTGTTGTCGCCTGTGAGCCCTGTGTCGTGTGGGGATGCTGGAGGGGAAGTGGACTGATAGATACCGATGCTGCCTTCAGGTGTCCCCAATAAGCTCCGGCTTGGGTGGTGGGAAATTGCGAATATGATTGTACACTCTCATTTCTCGCGCTGACGTGGACGCCATAGTTAGATTAGATTTCAGCGAAGTGAAGTATGTAACAAAAAACATCCATGAGCATGCACGATATCAATTAATGACATAAAAAAAATACAAAGAAAAGCGCAAAAATAATAAAAGTAAATCTTAATCTGTCAAATATTGACAAATGTCTTAAGATATTCACTTCAAGACTCTGCTAACTCACCACTAATATTAAATTATGGACTTCCGGTCTGCATTTCCCGTTTTTTTGACTGTTTGAAGTGCGTTCATGTAGAAGTTTTCATATTTCCAACAGCATTAGAACGCAGCATACCTAAAGAGAAAGGCGAATCAACCAATCAGAGCGCGCCTTTTTCTATCAGTTACGCCAATACGGAAGTAAATCAGCAGAGGGCGACATGGTACCACCAGTGCGGACTTATCTGTCGATAACGTCCCTATTAAACTGGCTGACTGACAGTTTATGAGTTTATTAGGTTACTAGATGCTTCTATCACGCATGGTTTAATAACAGGACACTGAAGGTTGGTCAATTGCGTAATAAAATAGTTAATTATTGACCTATAAAATGAATTCAAAATACATTTCAAACCAAATGACTATGCTGTTGTTGTCAGTGCAAGGGGAGTTTGGGCTGAATGTTATTAAAACTGCTTGAGATGAATTATTTGTGTGTTTTATTCTAACAACATGAACATCCCTGCTACAAATAATCAGTTATTGTTGTTTTATAGAAGTCAAAAGTTACAATGGGTGGGATGTTAATTGTAACATATTGCATTGTAAGATATTGCCAGCTTCAATACAAAATAATCTCAGCCTGTTCATCATCTGTTGTTTTTATTTACTCTAAAAGAAAATGAAAAATGTGAAGGTTGTTATTATTTCTAGGTTATTCTACAATGGTTTTACTTCACTTGAGAACAAATACGGCTGCATAAGGCCCATAAATTAAAATGAGTTTGACACCCCTGGTTTAACATAATTAATTCAATACACTTCTATCTATAGTGTATTAGTGGATACATTCTTTTGAGCACCACAACCCCCGCATAATGACTCGCACCACTATCAAGATTTAATCCCTTCAATCCAATATCATTTGGGAAGTCTAAAAGAGTCACAACATTAAATTACTTTATCCCCATTCAAGTTAGCGAAGAGCTAAATTTAAGATAGGCCCACAGACTGTATATAAAGATGGACGACGCATCTGCAATTACCCCTACTGTACAGAAGTGAAGCTAAGATTTCCCAGATACGGCCCCTGCCATCTTGTTCATTCTGAGCAAGAGTCTGATTTCAGTGGTATCAAGTGTCCTCCCATACACCCATCTGACCAATTGTGAACAGCACCACTGAATGTCACCCCACCGATTGGCTCACACAGTTGTCAATCATTTTATAGCATTAAATAGCTAATTAAAACCAAACTTAAAAGAAAAACAAACTCTTGAACAAACAGCAGTTTGATTAAAAATGACAGACACCATCTTTGGGAAAAACTTGATTTGATATGTACTTTGGGTTTTTAGTTTGTCCTGTGTTCCATCAACTAACATAGGGCGGGCCTTATGAGCTGTACTGCAGCCAGCCACCAGGGGGGCGGTCGAGAAATTTTAGCTTCACTTTTGGGAAGCTGTCATGTCGTCCATCTTTATATACAGTCTATGGCTTGGCCGTACTAAAGCAAGGTTTATACTTGTGGCATTTACACATGATCTACGCCGTTGTGAGCGTTTATACTTGTGCAGTGTTCTATGTCACTCTGCAGTTAAACCTCCAAAACACTAGTCGGCGGCGGAGGTTTCTGTGAAGTGCTGTAAAGTTTAGGTGATTCAAAACACACATTAAACACACATTAAACATGCTTAATAGAGACAATTTCAAACACAAGTTAACAAATCAGCTTCACTATAACTCGCAGCATTCACAGACAAACACTTGTCTTTATCTGGACACATTTTCCCCACAAATACAACATGCTAACGTTATTAGCACAAGCCTATGGTATTTTACATTGTATATATTAGCCTAGCAGCTAGCAGACTTTTCCTCTACTCATATGAAACCAGGGACAACAGCAACATTTAACAAAGGTAACGTTACAAAATTCAGCTCCATTACAACTCACAAGGTTCACTGACAAAACAACTGTCTTATACTGAACATGTTTTCCAAACAAATAACACATGCTACCTTTATTAGCACAAGCCTATGGCATTTTGCATTGTATAAATTAGCCTAGCGACAAGAGGAGATTTCCTCTGCTCATATGAAGCCAGGATAAATCACACACAAGACTTAAAATGCTATTTTGTGGGGGCTTTATTTATTGTTTGTATCTGTGAAATTAAAGTAAATAAAAGTTTCATTTCCACTGAGGGAAATGCGTCACCGCAACGCGACTTTTCTGGGGAGGTGTACGCCAGACTGCGGCATAGGGTGTGATGTTGATTCGCAGAAGTATAAATCCCGCATAAGTCTCTAGCAATTTTATACAATGGAAATAAAGCTCTTTTTTGGCTTCATGAGTAGCTGTTATAGGAATTAACGGGGTTTATTGCCAGCACTGTGTCCAGGTTTTTTACTACATCAATACTTTTAGCACCACTTCCTCTGCCATTACAAGTAACGAACAGTCCCTAAAGAAAGTAGGGGGAGCTAACGCCAGTCCACGCTTGCGATTTATATGACAAAGTTAACTCAGAAATATTATATTAACTTGACAGTTAAACACAGTACAGTGTTTGAATTCAGTTGAATGTGCCCACGAAGCTGTACTTTAGTTGTAACTGCGTCGTTAAGACGGTTGAGACAGATATTTATAGTTAACTGAAATCTCATTTAACGTACAATAATAATATGTGTGTCGAGACGTACGCAGCTTAAGTTAAAATGTTTGTTTGTGCGAGTTAACACGACGTAAATAGCGAAGCTGAAAATGACTGCAGATTGATGGTAAACAGTCTGCGGCACTACTTCCTGAGTTTAGGGAAGGGGCTTGGTCCCGTGCCTGCGCCCCGCGAACGCGCATCAAATTAGCATCGATGAAGTTTGTGCGAACATGGCGGATTTCCTGCCGACCAGGTCCGTGTTAAAAGTTTGTCTACCCGTCTGCCTGCTCAACAGCGGCGAGGTGGAACAGCTCCGAAAGTCCAAGGAGATCGACAGATGTATTTCCCGGGAGAAAACGTACGTGAAACGGCTGGTGAAGATCCTGCTGCTCGGCGCTGGCGAGAGCGGCAAGTCGACTTTCCTCAAACAAATGCGGATCATCCACGGACAGGACTTCGACCAGCAAGCCCGAGAGGACTTCAGAGCCACGATTTACAGCAACGTTATCAAAGGTGAGCTCCGCCGCGGACGGCAGGTGCTGTACGGGGGCAGATAAGCCGCGTAGCTGCGACAGAAAGGCGCTTAAAATGGATGGGAAAGTTTCCACATCTGTGTGGCAGCGCTGGGCTGGGTGAGAGGACATACATAAACAGTCTACATCTGCTGTCGGCACACCCATATCAACCAGGGTCCTACCGAAATCTGCCGTATTTAAGAGTTTATACCCGCGAAGCCATAAAACATCCAACATATTAAATTTATTTCACAGCCACACTCAAGCCGGTAGTGTCGAGTAGCCATCGGCTAGTTTAGTTGCTCAATAACTAACACAGGGATGTAGCTAATGGAGGGCAACCCCACCACCACTGTGTTGTAAGGTGTTCCTGTTTGTCCACTCTTTGTATGTATGTACAGGGAGTACTCTATATATCATGGACAACTTATTATACTGTATAAAGTAGTGTATGTTAACCACCCAAAGTAAAGTCACATTAGTTAATAACTCTCTGACTTTATCAAATGTAATATAAATGCTATTATCTTAAATATGTGCAACATCAAGTGTTGATTTCTGTTTCCAGAAGAAGTACTGGGACCCTATATTTAAGTCAAAATAGTTATACTAATGTTTAGAAATACTCTGTAAAAGTCCTGCATTCAAAACTTTACTTAGGTAAAAGTTAAAAAATGTTAGCATCACAATACACTTAAAGTTCTGAAAGTAAACATTTAAGAATAAATAACAGAAAAATATAAATTAAAAAATGTAACTAAAATACAAATAGAAATAAAATATAAAAGTAAAATATTAAAATATATGATCACTGTGCTGTGGCTGTACGTGTGAAAATTTAAGTAGTGGAATATATCACAAGAAAAAAATCCTGCATTTAAACTTTACCTAAATAAAAATACAAAAAATATACAAATAAAATACAACTAAAAATATTTAAAAATAAATAAATTGTGTAAATATAGATCAGTAAATAAAATAAAGTAGAAATAAAATGTGCATTAAAATAAAAATTAAACGTGCATTATGCTTCCTTGGTTAACACCAGTATGTAAAATATAAATATTAAAATATATATTCGTCACTGTGCTGAGGCTGTAAGTGTGAAAATTTAGTTAGTGGAATAAATAATAAATAACAGAAAAATATAACTGTAAAAATTATAAATAAAATATAAATAAAAACTATTTTAAAAATAAAATAAAAATAATAGAATAAATAATAATTCAGTAGAATAAACAACAATTATTTGGAGTAACCATCAGAAATATGTGCAGTTAAATGCACTGTATGTTGCATGTATATTATACTGCTGAATTTTAATTATTAATGCATTAATACAGTGATACTCAACTTGTGGCCCGCGGGCCAAATCTGGGGTCTAATTTATGAACACTGCATATGCACAAAACGACACCACTTCCCACGCATCAGCTGTGATCTCTAAAAACAGACTTGATTGGAGAAACTTTGACCCATGCTTACAAACAATTTGGAGACAGGAAATTGGCGACCCAGATGGTGAGGTGGAAACCTGATTGTAGAAATTAGTCAGATATATTTTGGCGCACACCATTTTTGGCTTTCATCTGTACGTGCATTTTTAGAATGGATCCTATGCATTGTTTTATAAATGAGACCTCTGGGCTGCGATAGTGTACTGGGTGGCCCGCTGACCATTTTCTAACTCACAATGAAAATAAATTGATTCACACTGTAAATTGTTTTGCACATTTAATGTTAATAAGGTGCCAGCGCTTGTGTGTTTTAAACAAGTGCCAGGGGTGGATCCCTCGGACCCCAGGGCAGAGGTTGGGTCAATTATTTATATATTAATTATCAGTGTTTATTTATTAAGTGGCCCCTGGCCTCCTGTCAGTTTGCCAAAGTGGCCCTTGGGCAAAGCAAGCTGAGTATCCCTGATAAATGTGTCGCATTCATGGAACGTTAGCAGAACGAATTTATGTGTAAACTGTTCGCAGAGGGAAATTTACGTGTATTTGGGCATTCGTCAATATGATAGAAGCTCCGATGTTTTCATAGATCTTTTCGTAGTGCTTGTGTAAATGAGATATTGCGCATAAATATTGCTTGTCATCATAAGAAATCAGTTTTTATTCGTATTGAGCTCACAACATGCAGAGGCCTTTGAAACATATAAGTTAAACATGATGATATATTAGATTTAAGCGTCGGATTAGGGTTCCTAAAAGCATGAATGAGTTATTTAAAGCAATGTTTTTATCACTCTAATTTTGTATCAGGTTAAGACGAGCCAAGTTAAATGACTTCATATACTGCTGGGTACCTTAACCATGGATAATATATCATTATTTATCAGTTGATTATATTTTGTATCAATAACATAAATCTACAAAGTTACTCAAAACTAAAGCTATCTGATAAATGTAGTGGAGTAAAAAGTCCATAATGTTGTGGATTAGAAGTATAACGTAGCATAAAATAGAAATACTCAAGTAAAGTATAAAGAGCAGTGCTTAAGTAAATGTACTTAGTTACTTTCCACCATTTGTCCACACATTTCACATGTTTCTGAGGTCTGTTGCTATACAGACGTAGTTTCAACTTCCTGTAAATCATTGGAAAATGCACAAATGTTAGTGATATGGGACTCAGGGCTGCACATTTAATCGACATATTATCAAAATTGTAATATGGCTAAGTGCAGTATTCAAATAGCAGGACCTACAGTTCTTCGACAAAGGTAAAATGTGTCACAACATACCATTATAAATGATGAATTTAGAGACGCCACAGCCTACAATCATATTCCAGATGTAGGGGAACATGTTTGTTTGGCACAGACCCCAGACAAAAAAATTTTTTTTGTGTGAAAATGAAATGCTAAAATTACCATTCCTGCTAAAATTGTGACTCATATCACAGTCGCAATATCTGTCAAAAAAATTGCAATATGACTTTAATTTGCATATCGTGTAACCCTTATGTAACCTTAAATTTCTGCCTTAAAGGGATCGTTTGGTTACAGTAGGTGTCAGTCGGCACGCCCCCAGTGTGGAGAAGCAGGCCGGAGTCCGACATGGAAGCTAAGGAATGTACTGCTGTGGAAGGGTCGGCGACAAAACATGTTTTTTAACCACCTATAAAAATCAGTATCAGTTTAAGTGTACGCTATATTGAGAGTATTTTCACAGCTATGCCTCACTGTCCAATAGCCTGTTCCAAACGGCTTCAGTTCCCAGTCTGTGCTCCTGTTAAAGGCACCAGACTCCATTGAGAAAAACGTCAATTTTAGTTGCAGAGTACAGGAGCTGCTGGTCCAATGCTGCTTTGATCAGTTAGTTAGGTTGTGTTGTTATGTGACTTCAGTGAATCGGGACTAAGCTTTTTAAACACCAAAGTCACATTATAAGACAAATCGACTAACTGATCGAGGCAGTGGTAGACCAGCAGCTCCTGTGTTCAGCTATGTTAAATCGCTGGTTTTCTCAGTGGAGTTTGGCTTTGAAGAGAGTAATTTAACGGCTTGATTTTATAGTTTGAAATCAGTGTGTGACATTGAGGTGAAACAGTGGAAATACTCTCAACGAAGCATACACTTAAAGTGATATTAACTGTTTTAGGTGGGTGTTTTTTAAGGTGGCTAAAACACATTTAGTAGATTGCTTAGCTTCCATTTTAGACTCCAGCCTGCTTCTCCACACTGGGGGCGTGCCGACTGACACCTACTGTATGTAATATAATGTCTGTGGGTAAGTGCAACCCCATTTCAAAAAAATCTAAACTGTCCTTTTAAAATAAGCATTTTTGAAATTGTGCTTCACACCTCTTGTCAGACAAAACAGGTTTCTAGGCCACCTATTTTTTTCGTTTGGCATGCTGCTCTTCTCGTCTCTCTTCCACTTTAGGTTTCATTCACACGTGGCCCTGCTAGGTTTTAACACACAGCCTGCGGGCCTCTCTTATGGCGATTATCTTCACTTCCCCCTCCAGGTGTACGTGTGTTAGTGGATGCCCGGGAGAAGCTGCACATCCCGTGGGGTGACCCGGACAACCAGCCACATGGGGACAGCCTGATGGCGTTCGACACCCGGTCGGCTAAGATGGCGAGCGGGCAGCTGGAGACGTCTGTCTTCTTGCGGTACCTACCTGCCATCAGAGCTCTGTGGGCCGACTCGGGTATACAGAATGCGTATGATCGTCGTAGGGAATTTCAGCTGGTAGGTGGATGCACACACACATACTGGTAGATAGTGGTGGCCCAGTTTTTGGCTCAAGTACACGACTTTCTTTCACCAGTAAAAGTTTTCTGGGTTTTTTCAAGAAGTCAGAGTGAGAGAGTGGAAGGGCGGGGACACAGCAGTGGAAATAGAAAGTGAAACTTCTTCTGAATTCATCCTCCCTTTCCTCTCTCCCTGTGATTCTTACCCTGGTTCTCTCTCGCTCTGTTGAGCAGTCAGACATGTGATTGATTCAGCTTCCTGTTTACACCTCTCCCCGCTCCTTATGTCTTGGCTGTCAGCATGCCTGTTTTAACACTTGACGTTTTACCCCAGAATAACGGCTGTGGGTGCCGGCATGTGAGCTCACGTGTCCCCACTGAGACCTTCCTGTGCCCTTTTTTTTTTTGCGTGGTTCTACTTTCACAACCTGCTGCCATTCTCTTTTTAAAACTAAATTTGTTTATGTGAGCTGCCGGGTCCTGTGATGACCTTTGTTCAGTATTCCAGCGGTTGAGGAGGGCACAGAGGACACACGTCTTCGAACTGCTTTCAGTAATGAGACACAACCAGAAAATTTACATTTTCCTGTCAGTTGCATAAGGCCGAACCGTGCTCAATGGCGTTTTGTTAACGGCCTCACACAGCTTGTTGGTTTGAGCTGGTTGTGCAGACAGAGAGGGGAATAAGAGTGATCAGAGCTGGAATGTTGATCTGTGGTTAAACAGCTTTACACTTACAAACAGCTCTGGCTCTCACACTCAGCGTTATTGGTGCACAAACACTAAGAGTGTCACACCTTGAGTTACACAATTACACACACACACACACACACACACACACACACACTGTGTGCATGTGGGGCTTAAACTAACCATTGTTTTTCTTTTATTTTGGTGTTTAACGATTATATAACAATTATTGTCATTGTCAATTAATTGATTAGCTGTTTGGTGTATAAATGTCAGAAAATGGTGAAAAATGTCTCAAGATGGCGTCATCAAATGTCTTGTTTTGTCCACAACCAAAAGACTTTAAGTTAAGAAAACCAGAACATATTCACATGTAAGAAGTGCAATCAGAGTTTCAACTTTTTTTACCTTAAAAATTACTCAAACCAATGAATCCGTTATCAGATTAGTGGTGACTGATTTAATACTTGACAACTAATCTATTAGTCATCGCAGCTCTGCCCTGTACACTTTCCTACTGCGCAGACTGACATCTTCAGATTGCTTTTTGTCAGACCAACAATACAAAACAAAGAAAATAGTTAAATCACTTTCATAGAGAACAAAAAAGTCATAAATCATAAACAGGGTGCAGCTCCTTAAGAAGTCTTAAAATGCCTACATTCAATATTATAAATATTAAACCCTAAAAGTCAATAAATATAAAACTTTAAACCTCCCACTGACCCTAATATTGTCTTTTTATTTTAAACTTACTCTTACCTGTTGGCAAAATGTAGCTTAACGTAAGTCACTGTAATTTAAATATTCCTACATAAAACCTACCTCTGCACAGGACCACTTATAAATACTTTTATACTTCTCTGCAATGCTTGAATAAGGTGATTGGTCCAATAATTCGTCTTAAATTTGGTTTAAAATCATCTTGAAAGGTCTTAAAAAGCAGCAATTTAAGTGTCTGATACCTGCAGACACCATGATAATCATATTCTTTTTTAATTCTTACGTTTTTTTTAACAGTCTTAGGTCAGTAAACATGTCCTGTCCCCTTTAGATCTGTCATGAGGAATGTTAAAGAGAATTTATGGTTTATCAACTAGTCCATCCACAGAAATTTAATATAGTGATAATAAATCAGTAATCAGTTTTCTATGGGTGGGAAAAAATCGATACAGCATAGTATCGTGATATTTTTGTGTGGCAATATCGTATCATCACACAGTGCCAAATATAGATTTTTTATTATGTATTATTATTAATATGACAAACACAAATTAAACTTTAGGTAGCCTGCCAGAGTAATATAATCAATCGTCCACTAGATACAATTTGCTGCTACAAAAAATGGCTGAATAGAGATGAACAGACTGAAGACTTTATCTTATTAGATAAAACAGATGTTGACAAAGTTTTCCTTTTGGGGACATCATTTACAGTTGAAAAAAGGTAATAAATCACAATATATTTTATCACGATACTCAGCGTGAAGTATCACGATAATATCGTATCGTGGATCCTCTGGTGATTCACACCGCTAACGTTTTCTTTAGTGTATAATCACCTGAAAATAAGAATCGTTGTGTTTTTGTGTACTTTAAAATGAGCCATTTATATCTACATACAGAGCAGGTCCCCTTCCACTGAGTCCTCCATTTTGTTTCTACAGTAGCCCAGAAAGGACAAATCAGACTCTGGCTCTAGATAGGACCATTCGCTTTGTCCACCGTAGTTTTGCTACTTGCTTGGCACACAGGAGGAGTTTCATCTCTGCGTCCTTACCGATAACTCCTAAACACTGGACCTTTAATTAGTTTGTGAAATAACAGAAAATTATCTGTGACTATTTTCGTAATCGTTTGCTATTTATAGAACAAAAATGCCAAATATTTCATGTTTGGACAGAACATGTAATTTGAAGATGGGACATTTCCATATATTTTCAGACTTTTGATTGACGATTGAAGATTAACTGAAAAAAACCCCACCACATAAAGCGATAACAGCTGCAGCCCTTTGTAGTGTTTAAAACAATGATTTTAAGTCTAAATATGAATTAAATCTAAAACCAGAGGGCATTATCATCATCTTCACTCCAAATCCAAGAGCTCTCCCGCCCAGACATGAAACCCAGCTGCTGCAGCTGAAGAGTCGCCCTGTCGAGAGCTGCTTAAACATTCCCCACTCTTCTTGTTTGCGAGGGATTTGTTTTCCTGCCAGCAGATACCACCCCATTGTGTTTTGACCATGCCCTTTGCAAGTATTTGCATTACAAATCACACGTGCCCTCGGGCCTGCTTGTTAATTATCATTAAAAACACATGCACAGGCTGAAACCACACATGGATCCCCTCGCTCTCTGTGGAACAAAGTTCACAGAGCTGCTGTCTAAAAGTCACCCACGGACATTTTCTGTCTGTCTTCTCACCTGAGATGTATTTGTCATTAACACAGCAGCACATCCTGATGATAAGAGGATAAAAGCCAGGGGCTGTGTACGAGGCGTCCGGTGCACAATTCAAATGACACACTGACATTGTTATGTAATCTTATGTTTCAGTTTTGCTTTTACAGCATGCTCATATAAACTTGTCATGCCTCATAACGAGCTGGGGCAGCTCAGAGTGATTCCTCTTCTTGTTTCTCTTCTCCTTTTTTTATTGGACTGATTTTTTCTGATTTCAAAACCTCAGATTTGAGCTCTTTCACCCAGGCGAAGCATTAAAATTAGCTTCGCAGAAAGGTAGCTCTTCTGTCTGTTAGCGCAGTGCCACGCTGCTCTGCTCCTCCCTAGTGTAATCTTAGCCCTGCACACACTTCCCATGTGCACACACACACACACACACACACACACACACACACACACACACACACATACGCACAGGTTTTTCAGGTCAGGTTAGTTTTTAAAAGATCAAAGGTGAGCACAGAAGCTTGCAGCGGGGGAAATGGATGGTGTTTACACTCAGAAATAAAACCCAAACATGCACTACGTCTGATGAAATTTGACTTTGATAGCACGGGTGTTGGTTTACTGTATTCACGATGCAAAATACATGCAAAACAATCATCTAAAAAGCTGTGGCGTGGTGTTGTAGAGATGCTTTGGGTCACAGGAAGGAGAAGAAAATCTGTTTTGCTTTTTTGGTTTATGTTGAGCACAGGACACACACACACAGAGAGATAAAGGAATGCATCTCAGTCTTGGCAGCCTCATGTCTGGGCTTGCACTAATGGCGCATGAACAGCGTCAGAACGGTCTAGAAAAAACACCCCAGCGCACACACACACGCACACAGACCGAGTCACACTTCTGTATACATCAAAGACACACTTACAAACACGTGTCTACTGCAGTACCAAATACTTTGCATCCTGCTTCAGCTACTCAGAGCAGACTCAGCTCTCAGGCGGACACGCAGTTTTGGAATGGAAAACAAACAGATTACCTGCGTGTGTGTGTGTGTGGCAGCGAAAGAGAGATTTTGTCCTGCCTCCCCAACAGCAACACATAATAGCAGTTTGGTAAACGTGCATTACAAACTGTACTGTTTATGATTGATGTAATAAATTGTGCAGAATTAACAGAAATCCCTCCTCTGTCCTGTCGCAGGGTGAGTCAGTGAAGTATTTCTTGGATAATCTGGATAAGCTTGGCGAGCCGGTAAGTTGTTTCTGCCTGCACTGATTGTTATAATCAGGCGTTTACATGTTATAGTTCATATTGCAACATGTCTAGACAATTTAAGGGTAAGCGTTTTGGCGAAGAAGCTCCTGTTAGCTGGACCGCTTTGCCATGAGAAAACTGGGACATTTGACAGGACATAACAGCTCAGTAGATGTTTAACCTGTAGGTCTGGGAAAGTCTTAAAAACACTGAATTCAATTTTAATTTCAAGTCATAAAGGTCCAGTTTGTAGGATTTGGGGTAATATAGTGGCATCTAGCTGTGAGGAGTGCAGATTGTAACCAGCTGAAACTTCTCCCAGTTAGAATTCCTTCAGTGTTCATTGTTCAGGAGGTTTTTACCAGGAGCTGAATTTACCTTTCGCTAAGCCCCGCCCCTTTGTGATGGTCTGACAAGCTGTCGCTAAGCCCCGCCCCTTTGTGATGGTCTGACAAGCTGTCGCAGTAAGCATGGAGCCCACACTGTCACTAACTGCACCCCCTGAAGAAATATTATCATATTTTTGGAAAAATGAAAGAGTGTGAAGAAATATTATCATATTTTTGGAAAAATGAAAGAGTGATTCCAGAGAGAAGCAGACAGAGGGTACAGTCTGTGTTTGAAGGATATATCCAGGATGTCAAACTGACTCAGCAGCAACAACAGGTTAAAAAGACAGAGATAGTTAGAAGCTAAAGCCGAACTATAGGCTACAGGACAGGCAGAGCTCTCCGGGGGAAGTCAAACAGTGTTCATGTGATGACACAGAGCTTGTTGAATATCAGCAAAGTTTCCCTGCTTCCCTTCACTGGTTCCTGTACAGCAGGGTCGGTCTTTGTTTCACTGTTATAATCATTAAAAAGCAAAAGCAGCATGTGTATACATTCAGTAGGCTATATCTTCAGTAGCTAGCTAGCTAACCCTACACTTTTCAGGGTCTGATTTTGGAACAGGGAAGAAACTTAGATCTTTTTCCAACCTCTCCAGGTAACGAGTANTTATAATCATTAAAAAGCAAAAGCAGCATGTGTATACATTCAGTAGGCTATATCTTCAGTAGCTAGCTAGCTAACCCTACACTTTTCAGGGTCTGATTTTGGAACAGGGAAGAAACTTAGATCTTTTTCCAACTCCAAC
>NC_065518.1:10855360-10889615 GCF_006386435.1 Epinephelus moara | reverse complement strand
TTTCCAGGCATATTTTAGGATGACTCAGGGGCAGTTTGACAACCTGCTGTCTGTCATCAGGCCGTATAGCTCTGGGTATCCAGCAACCACTACCACCAGTTTCTCCTCCATTGTTTATCAACTGTAAACTTGTTGTTGTGACCACCACGGAAGGCCCGCCTCTCAAATCATCCAATTTGATAATGGGGGGGGAAAAATGACGAAAAAAGACATGACGTGGGGTGTTTTCCGCTTTGAGTTGAAGTTTTTTGAACTCAAGGAGTTCAGAGCGCTCCGGCAAAAATGCCAGGGCCCTAGAGTGCAGAAACGCAAAGCGCATCGCAACGCAAAATCTGTGCGCAAAAAGCTTCATTCTCATTAGCAACAATTACAAAAAGGCGCCTCCAGCTGCTAAAGCGCTCTCTGTGTGACCATGGCCCTAGCCTCTACAACTTCTTTAATATTAGGTGTGAAAAGTCGCCGAGTGGTCAGGATTGGATCCTTTGGTGGGCTGGTTCTGGCCCTGGTGCTGTACGTTTGACACCCCTGGTCTAACGAGTGATTAAAGTTAGCAAGCGCTAGCAGTTTGCTAATCCGCGAATAATGTATGGTTTTATCGCTCCATAGGCCTACACATTTCAAACCACTCAAGTAAAGTTATGGAAATGGGGTAAAATGTTAGTATCCACCTTTATAGTATCAATAAAGTGTGCACAAGAGACTACGCAAGGACCTGAGATAATGTTTTGGTAAAGACAGATCTGATTATCGGCCTAATAATTCAGTCCCAAACAAACTCCATACTTTCCGCTCAAATATGTTTTGTTGGTTTGTTTCCTCTTCGTCTAAAAGCTCAACCCCTGCCTTCATCTTCTGATTCATCCTCTCTACATGTAGATATTCCTTCACTGTGTTTTCCCATCTCTCCTCCAGGACTATCTTCCCACTCAACAGGACATCCTGCTGGCTCGTAAACCCACCAAGGGCATCCACGAGTATGACTTTGAGATCAAGAGCGTTCCCTTCAAGATGGTGGACGTGGGAGGGCAGCGGTCGGAGCGGAAGCGCTGGTTCGAATGTTTCGACTCCGTCACCTCCATCCTCTTCCTCGTCTCCTCCTCTGAATATGACCAGGTGAGAGCACGCCGCCAAACACGCTGGCCAAGGCATCTAATTTCCTCTCACACACAAGCAAGCACACACACTTGTGATAGGCTGATAAGTGGCTCGTTAATAGGTTTGTTCTAGCAGATAATGTTTGGTGACTTTTGATAAGTCGTCATTGCTGTGTCTATACACACTGTGGAGGTGTTGTGATATATCCCACAGTGTGTGTGGACTAATAAACCAGTCTCTTAATTTGTACATGTGCAGGTTGTGTTCTGTGATACCATTAATAAGTTCTTTGTTCTCTTTGGTCATCAGTCTGATTCAGTATGTTACATATTGTTTTGACTTGGAAAGTTTGTAAGATTGGGATAGTAATCAACCACAAAGCGTCCTGTGACATCATCCATCCACTGAGTGAGATCATACGGTTGGGTCAGTCTGGTCCCATTGGTCAGTGTTTACCTATTCAAGTAACGCTTGCGGTCCCAGAGAGTGAGTGACCTGACATGGTGTGTTCGTAAATCCAGTCTGAAGCTCTACACTAAAATGAGAGCCCTGTTGGTCGAAGAACAGTACTAATACTCGCAGTAATAATTGTACTAAATCGCTCCATTGTCTCCATCAGGTGCTGATGGAGGACAGGCAGACCAACCGGCTGCGTGAATCGCTCGACATCTTCGAGACCATCGTCAACAACCGCGTCTTCGTCAAAGTTTCGATCATCCTCTTCCTCAACAAGACGGACCTGCTGGAGGAGAAGGTGAAGAGTGTTCCGCTCAAGGACTACTTTCCCGAGTACACTGGGCAAGAGCACAACCTGCCGGACGTCCAGGCGTTCATGGTGGAGTGCTTCCGGGCCAAGAGACGCGACCCCACCCAGAAGCCCCTGTACCACCACTTCACCACGGCCATCAACACGGAGAACATCAGGCTGGTGTTCCGGGACGTCAAGGACACCATCCTCCACGACAACCTCAAACAGCTCATGCTCCAATGACCCCTGTCAACCTGTGAAAGTAGAGGACCTGAATGGGGACAAACCACCCCCTCGCTCCTGACGAGGACTCGGGAGAGACCAGCCTCAGAAGAATCCGATAGACGTCAGCGTTCTTCTTCAGCCGTTTTTATATTAGTTTTTACTCTCCTCTTTGAAGAGTTGGCCTTCTTGTTAGTTCAGGGTTTGGTAGGGGGACGAGTCAGCAGGGCAGACTGTCCGTGGTTAGCGATGAGCAGGCGGTTTGGATGTTGGACAACATCTGATCTTTGCTGCTTCGTCTCAAGACTCTCTCCTCTGGCCTGAGCGCAGACACTCGCTGCAGTTTTTCGACTCACAAGGTGCCGGTGCTGGCGCCAACGCCGGCACCTGGCTGTGGAAACCAGTTAAACTTTTCACAAACCAGCCTCATGGTCTCCAAAGCAGATACACAACTGGCCAAGCAACAAATACAGTTGTTTTACCAACATGTAAGCAAACGACAGACGGTCAAGATGCAACAAAATCAGCTGTGCCAAAGTTGATTTAGCACTGAATTCATCTAGTCCAAAATCAGTCCATTATTTCCACTGCACTCTCCAGTGCTGCTCTGTGAACGTGGTTTCTGTAGTTTAAAGGAAGGGTTCGACAACTCTCTGATGATCTGGAGACTGCACGATTGTCCTTTATTTTCCTCATATTGCAGCATCGCTCCTCCGTCTTCCCGTCCCAGTCGCCACTTTCTCTTGGCCTCGACATCAGCAGGGCAGAGAGTCATTTCTGCCGGGACAAGGACCAGTTCACTGGTGGCGACAGCGCTCCCAACGGTTCAGTATGTGATGTTGAAAACGGCTCCAGCACCGGCACCTTGTCTGTGGAAAAAAATGCTAGAAAAGGGCACAACGGCGAGACTGAACCTCCACTGCCTTTCCATATAACGTCTTCTGTAGACCTAATCACTGTTTGAATCCTGCATTTGTGCCTCTGTAGAATTAAAGCCAATCTTAGCTGCCTTCAACACGTAATTAAGAAGTTGTCCTTTTGTTTTTGGGTGTTTCAGAGGACAAAATGACCTTAATTGGCACATGAGGCAGGTGTGCCAGCATGTGAACATGCAGTCCACTGTTTTCTCAGGGTTGAATCCAAACCAGCGTTGATGCTGATGTTGTTGGTGGTGAACTAACTGAATAATCTTTCTCTGGGTGGCAGAGCGGTGAGACTCAGCCAGGCCTCAGTACAGTTAGCTGGGTGGTGGTTGGTACTGTATCCTCCTGGCTTTGACCCCTAAACCCAGAATCCCCCTCTGTTTCTCTCTCTGTTTGTTTTCATCTCTGATTAGATGCCTTGTAAAGGGACAGACTGTTTCCCCTGTTTGCCTGATGATGAATGTCTGTTAATAGATGTACAGAGATTTGCTCTAAATTGTCTGAATATACTGTAACCAACATTGTAAGCTGTAACTTACTGTGTTAGGCGTCTCTGAAAACCCCTCGAAGGTTTACACGCCGTCTCGTGCTGTTTAGGAGTTCCCTTTAAAAAACATTTTGGATTTGTTGAAAAAAAGTAGACAAAAAAAGCTGCTGGAGTTGAATACTTGTGTCAGCGACTGTATTCTGAAGGGGGCCAATCTTTGTTTGAGGACAACTTCCAGGCACTGTTAAAATCTGTGTTTCTTTGCCAAATCACCACGTGCTTTCTTGGGAATTTTCACATCAACCAGTCTCCAGTTATTTTTTCCTCCCAAAATAAAAAGCTCCTGTGAGCTTCAGTTTGCTTCCAGTTCTGGCTTTGTACATACTGTAATCTGTTGCCATGTAAATAATATTCAGGTTTATCTTCGTATATGTAAATGGTTGTAGAAATGGCGTTTTGTTTTTTTTCCTCCATTCTGAATGTGTTCCAAAAATCACTGCTTTTCCAATGAAGATGACCATTTTTTTGATTTAGATGTATTTTTGTTTAATTTTTTCCATCACCTTTTTGAAATTCATTCCTGTGCCAAGTCTCATGCCACTCTAACCCTATCAATAAAATACACTTTTCTAATGAAAGAAGGCTCCTTTTTATTTATTCATTTTACATATCGTCAAATATTTAGCTGCTTCATAATGAACACTGGCCCAAAAGAGACACATTTATGTGAATATGCTGAGATATGGAACAAAATTAATTACCAAATTTTGTATTTCAAATCTGGGAACCATGAAGCCATGGTTTTCTGCCTGAAACCGGTGGATTTCCCCCTCTGGGTTGGGAGGGAGTTACTGCTTTAGGCGAGGGAGTTCAAGTATCTCGGGGTCTAGTTCGCGAGTGAGGGGAGAATGGAGCGTGAGATGGATCTATGGTTTGGTGCAGGCGCTGCACCAGAAGATGGTGGTGAAGAGGGAGCTGAGCCAGAAGGCAAAGCTTTCGATTTACTGGTCCATCTATATCCCAACCCTCACCTATGGTCATGAGCTCTGGGTAGTGACCGAAAGAATGAGATCGCTGATACAAGCAGCCGAAATGAGTTTCCTCCGTGGAGTGTCTGGGCTCAGCCTTAGAGATAGGGTGAGGAGCTCAGACATCCGGAGGGAGCTGCAAGTAGAGCTACTGCTCCTTTGCGTTCAAAGGGGTCAGTTGAGGTGGTTCAGGCATCTGATCAGGATGTTTCCTGGGCGCCTCCTGTTAGAAGTGTTCCGGGTACGTCCCACTGGTAGGAGGCCCCGGGGCAGACCCAGAACACACTGGGGGATTACATATCTCATCTGGCCTGGGAACGTCTTGGGGTCCCCCAGGAGGAGCTGGAGAGTGTTGCTGGGGAGAGGGACGTCTGGGGTGCTTTGCTCGGCCTGCTGCCCCCGGGACCCGGCCTTGGATAAGCGGATGAAAATGGATGGATGTTAACATTCTTTAGACAGAATTTGAAATGAAAGTTCAAAGTCAAATATACAGAGTTTTAAATTGATGTTCTTTAAATTAGGGGTCATGGGAAACCTGGACAAGTCATGGATTTCCCAAGCACATTTTCCAGGCCTTTAAAAGTCATAGAAGTCATAAAAAACACTGATAGTCTAGGAAAAGTCATGGAAATTGGGTAAGCAGCATGGTGTTGCAATGGTAAGCTTTGTCGCCTCACAGCAAGAGGGTTCCTGATTTGAATCCAGGGTGGGGGGTTTGAACCCAAGGTGGGGAAGCCTTTTTGGGCGGAGTTTGCATGTTCTCCCTGTGTCAGCGTGGGTTTTCTCCAGGTGCTCCAGCTTCCTCCCACAGTCCAAAGACACGCAGGTTAATTGGTGACTCTAAATTGTCCGTAGGTGTGAATGTGAGTGTGAATGGTTGTCTGTCTCTATGTGTCAGCCCTGTGATAGTCTGGTGACCTGTCCAGGGTGTACCCCGCCTCTCGCCCAATGTCAGCTGGGATAGGCTGCAGCCCCCCGCGACCCCTAACAGGATAAGGTGTTTCGGAAAATGAGCGTGAAATGAAATACCATTGGCCATTTTGTATTTCTACACTAGAAGTACATTAGATAGGACAGGATGAGTGTGAAGGGGGAAGAAAGGGGGAAGTCATGGAATTTTGTTGTGTGTAATAAAACTGGTACAGTAGTCTTCTGTGGACAACCTTTCATGTACTGTAACACAATGGTAAATTTATTTTCTAAAGCTACTGACGTAATGTAGCTCAAGAGTGCGTCTGTGTGACATTTGTTTACTATCACGTAGGTTGCTTCATTTTCCCCCTGCGTTCCATCTCTCCCACAAAGTACGCCAGCTGGCAACAATTACAATTTCAGCCAAGCTGGGCCAAAAATAAATTAAATTAAACAAAATAAAAACAAATAAAATTAAATAAAAAAAAGAATACTTAAATTAAATTAAATTGAATTAAATTTAATCTAATATAATGGGTCCATAACAAGTTTTGAAATTTTGTCCATGAAAATGTGTGGGAAGCCTATTAAAATTATACAAATGAATGTAAGGCTTGTTTTTGTATATTTTGAACCATATCATCCCTAAAATCTGTTTCCTCAAAAAAAATAAAAAAAATAAAAAAAAATAAATAAAATAAAAATAAAATTAAAAAATGCTTTATTTGACACACAAAGATAGTCATTCTTAACTTATTCTTTTCAAATAACACAATACTGTTTGATAATAAAAAAACTTTAGGATAACAGAGCAACTCCATGTGCTGAGGATGACCATGAGGTGTGGCCGAAAGCTTCAAGAAAGTCAACTATTTTGTTTGGAGATTTTTTTTCTTCAATAAATCATTTTTCTTTTTTATTTATTTAATCATTTGAATAGGTATAGAAAGAATTAAATTAAAATAGAATAAATTTAGTAAAATAAACTTCAAATAACCATAAATTAATCATTATTGAACATAAAAAAAACCATTCAGCTTCTGTTATGAGAAATAACTGCCAAGAAACTGTTTTTGTAGTTAATTAAACGTCTTGTTCTGCCACATAATACCGTCAACAGCTCTGAGGACAACTCAAATACCGTCTGACTGTAATATCAAAGGCTTTAGTCGGAATTTTGACGAAGTGTTTTTGGTTTGCTCGGGGATTTACGCGAAACCGGAAGTACGCAGGAGTGAATCATCTCAGTTTACGACGTAGCAGAGACGCCAGTGTGCGCACCACACCCACTGATCTCTACATGACCATACAGGTATTTAATTAACTGCTACTATGCACCACACAGCCCCGTTATAATCCATCACTAATAAGTACAGTTTTAAAACTAAATAAACGCGGTAATTTTAAGCTAATTTAGCGACGTGTTAGCACTTTACACTCAGGCTTCTAACGCGCCACCTAAAGGGTCCTCACCGGAAACATCAACAGTCATGACCCTGAATGTAAAAACTTGTTTGCGAAGCTGAAAGTGTTTAAATGTCGACACTTCAGTGACTTAATATAATCATTTATGTCACTTTATTTCATAGTTTGACGCTGTTGTAACTTCCCTGTTGTACGTTTTTGGAACATGCTTCAACCTGATTGGCTGTTTGGACAGACGCGTGCACAATGAGCTCTGGTAAGTGTCACAGTATTATTTTGTCATTCACAAAAGCAGAACCACCACGTGACCTCATCACCACTTCTATTATGTGTGGTTTTATTGGGACTTACCGCCCTGCTGATGCAATACAGTAGAGTCTGCAGTGGAATAGACTCCACTCCAAGTTCACTGCTCAAAATTAAAGGAACACTGTATGGTCACAGTCTAACACCAAGTCAGTTAAACTTAAGGGATATCAACCTGTCCATTTAGGAAGCACAAGTGATTGTGAATCAGTTTCAGCTGCTTGATGCAAATGAAAGTGACAACAGGTGCAATGAAGAGGCAAAAGCAAGACAACCTCCAAAAAGGAAATGGCTTTACATGTGGTGTCCAAAGACAGCTGCTCTCTCCTTATCCTTCCTGACTGATTCTTTTCTAGTTTTGTGTTCTGCTAGTGTCCTCGTCACCACTGGTAGCATGAGGCAGTATCTGCAGCCCAATCAGGTTGCACAGGTAGTCCAGCTCCTCCAGGATGGCACATCCATACGTGCCGTCGCAAGGTTTGCCGTGTCTCCCAGCACAGTCTCAAGAGACCGGCTGTTACGTGAGGAGAGCTGGACAGGGCAGTAGCAGGGCATCAACCCAGCAGCAGGAACGGTATCTGCTCCTTTGTGTGAGGAGGGACAGGAGGAGCACTGCCAGAGCCCTACAAAATGACCTCCAGCAGGCTACTGTGCAGCTCGATTCACCAGAGAACACCAGCATTGGCACATTTGCTATCAGTGCCCTGTTATCTTCGCAGATGAGAGCAGGTTCACACTGAGTGAACCTTCACATGTGACAGGCGTGAAAGAGTCTGGAGACGCCGTGGTGAACGTTATGCTGCCTGTAACATCATCCAACATGACCAGTTTGGTGGTGGGTCAGTGATGGTCTGGGGAGGCATATCCTTGGGGGTCGCACAGACCTCCGTGTCATAGCCAACAGTACCCTGACTGACTACCAGGATGAAATCCTCAGAGCGATTGTCAGACCTTACACTGATGCAGTGGGCCCTGGGTTCCTCCTGGTGCAGGACAGTGCCCAGCCTCATGTGGCCAGCGTTTGTAGGCAGTTCCTGGGTGATGAAGGCATTGAAGCCATTGACTGGCCCTCTCGTTCCCCTGACCTAAATCCAACTGAGCACCTATAGGACGTTATGTATTAATGCATCTGACGCCACCAAGCACTGTCACAGACTATCCAGGAGCTCACAGATGCCCTGATCCAGGTCTGGGAGGAGATCCCTCAGGACACCATCCGCTGACTCATCGGGAGCATGCCCACACATTGTCGGGAGTGTATATAGGCATGTAGGGGCCATACACATTACTGAGTCACATTATGAGTTGGATCAGCCTGTGATTTCAATTTGTTGCTTTCATTTTCGGTGTGATTTTGAATCCAGCCCTCCGTGGGTTGATGATTTTGGATTCAAGATTTTCAACTTGAATTATTTGTTCACAAAGATCTGATGCGTGATTTAAGGGTTCCCTTAATTTTTTTGAGCAGTGTACTTTTCCTTCGATGACAAGGTCAGCCCTTAAAGTAGAGAAAATGTGCATCATGCAATAAATAAAACATAGTGTGCATTTCCTTTTAAGCACACATTGGTTGATATTTAGTAGTATTTTACAGTAAGTTCACACACTAAGTAGTTGTGCTTCAAACACAGTTCATATACCATATGGTGTGCCACAGGGATCTATTCTAGGACCCTTATTATTTCTTATTTACATTAGTGATTTCTGTATTTGTTAGTAAATTTTCTTTTCCCATTTTGTTTGCTGATGATGCCAACGTGGTTTTATTACAACCTGACTTACACACTCTAATAAATTAAACTCTTAACAAATGAGGGAAGTGGTTTTAACTCAATAAGCTCTCATTAAATGTTTCTTTTTCTCCTTTTTTTGTTGTTGTTTTGTTGTTTCTTTCTTAAGGGGGTATGTAAGCCTGTGGCCTCTTAACCTCTCCTGACTTACTTACGTACTCTTACTTAATTGTTTTTATTATCTGGATTTAAAGCCATTTTGAATGTGCAAATAAAAATAAATTAAATAATTAATAATTTTGAGCTTTAGACTGTTGGACACTTCAGACAATTAGAAAACACCATCTTAGGCTCTTGGAAATATTAATAGGCTTTTTTTTTTTCTTTTTTTTTACTATTTTCTAACTATGTACAGGGAAACATTAAGTTGATTAAGCAGGAAAATATCAAGCAGATTAATTAATAATGTCGATATTTGTTTATATTGACCAGATCTAAACACATAAGTTTTCCTGCCAGGTTGTTGTTGGTATAACCATACACTCTGTCACTGTTTTCCCCCCCAGAGGTGTGCCCATTCTGTGGGAAAACCTACAAAAGGTTGAAGAGTCACCTGCCACACTGTAAGGCAGCAGCGAGCTCCAAAACACCTCCAACCAAACATGATGTCACAGCAAACCAGACATCATCGTCCTCTCAGCCGGCCGCAGCCTTGTCAGAATCAACAGCGAAGTCCACACAGACACTGTCGATAACAGCAAGTCCGCAATCAAAGAAGAGTAAAAAGGCGTCTGTTGTATCATCAGAAACACCTTCATTGTCCCCGAGTTCTGCATCACCTCCACCAACAACTAAGAAGAAGAAACAGAAGCTGTCTGAGCAAATCAAGGCAGCCAACATGCTCTCCTCTACCACTTCCCTCACCTCCTCCCCATCACCGTCTCTGTCTTCCACCGTCTCTAAGCCCAAAAAGCAAAGTCTCCATTCTCTGATAGAAGCTGCCAAGTCCACACAGGTTTCTAAGGGATCACAGGAGGGAAGCACATCGGCCTCAGAGGACCAAACTCTAAGCTCTAGACCCACAGCTCAGACCAAAACTAATCCCAACCAAGGCGCAATAAAAGACAACGCCCATCCTTTGTTTCTGTCCGCGGACACTAAACCCAAAGCTGCATCTAAAACGAAGGCGTCAAAGACGAAGAAGGCTGCACAAATGACCAAACACACCTCTACCTCTCTGGACTCTGAAGTAAATCAAAGTAGTGCAAGATCCAGTGTAAGAGACGACTTCTGGATGAGCAACGAGGGGCAAGTTGAGGATTTATCTGTGAATAAGATGCTTTTAAAATCAGGAAGCAGCCACCAGGCCAGGGTTACCATCCAGGATGTTAAAGCCATGTTAGGCAGAGGTAATGCCACCCGTAAATCCAGCAGACCAAGCATCCTGAGCCGAATTGAAACTGCTGATGATTTAAACAGCAAAATCGGACTTGGTACTAGTCTCAGTCCAGTTCCTCCCCCAACAGGGACCTTGGAAACATCTAGAACCCTGTCAGACCAGCTGCCCAGCACCAGTTTACAACACACTGAGCTACAGTTAGTCAAGAGAAAGTCTAAACCAGCGTCTTTAGTCCCCATGCAGCAGCATGAACTAACCTCCCCTGCCGCTCCCCTCCTTTCTGGCCATCTATCGTCTCAGGTGAGCAAAGCCACGCTCCCTCAAAGTACAGTCAGCGCAAATGAGGGGCTGAAGATGACAGGACTTCTCACTATATCGCCATCACTCACTGCGTTTTCCAGCCCTCTACCGGCAGCGAGGGAGGAGATGTTGAGAGCCGATGATGGGTTGAAGTCGCAACTGAAGGGCAGGAAGCAAAAAACTGCTGATGAGGGAACTAAAGGTCAGTACCTGACAGTAGAATGTGGTCGTCAAAGCTCAAGAACATTTTGGTACAGAATGAAATGTTTCTCAAGTGACTTAAGTAATTTTGTTCACTTATTCTTCGACTTAAGTTTTTGCTTTAGATGGCCATTTTACTCATTGTACACTTCTTTATTTGTCTTTCCCCCAGTCGAAAAATGCAGCTCAGCATTTCTACATGAGCTATAGGGCTGGGCTGAATGCTTAGCAGCGTTAAAACATACTTTATTTTGAAGTGCAGTGAATATCCGGCACGGAGCTTTTGTTCCTGCTGTAGAGTGAGTGAATAGCAGACAGATACTTAACAGAGACAACAAACTACTGTGGATTGATTGATGCTTTTGGGGTGAACTGTCCCTTTTAAAGGGGGATTTATACTTGTGTGGCAGACCCCACTCTGTAGTCTACCCACGTGGCCTACGCCGTTGTGAGCATTTATACTTGTGCGGTGGTGTCTGTGTCGCTCTGCAGTTACACCTCCAAAACACTAGTTGGCGGCGGAGGTTTCTGTGAAGTACTGTAAAGTTTAGTTGATTCAAAACACACATTAAACACACATTAAACATGGCTTAATAGAGACAATTTCAAACACAAGTACGCAAATCAGCTTCACTATAACTTGCAGCATTCACAGACAAACACTTGTCTTTATCTGGACTCATTTTCCCCACAAATACAACATGCTAACGTCATTAGCACAAGCCTATGGCATTTTACGTTGTATAAATTAGCCTAGCAGCTAGCGAACTTTTCCTCTTCTCATATGAAGCCAGGGACAACAGCAACATTTAACAAAGGTAACGTTATAGTATTTGGCTCCATAACAACTCACAAGGTTCACTGAAAAAACAACTGTCTTATAATAAACACCTTTTATAAACAAATTTAACATGCTAATGTTATTAGCACAAGCCTATGGCATTTTACATTGTATAAATTAGCCTAGCTATGAGCAGAGATTTCCTCTGCTCATATGAAGCCAGGATAAATCACACACAAGACTTAAAATGCTATTTTTGTGGAGGTTTTATTGTCTTCACAATTTATTGTTTCTTGTCTGTGAAATCAAAGTAAATAAAAGCTTTGTTTCCACTGAGGGAAATGGTTTCAGCTTACAGAAATAGACAGGACGTGTAGTTACATTTCTGAGTCTTTAATGTGCATATTAATCTGTGTCAGTGCTTTGATTCCTTATTGTTATGACTTGTAGGAGCTCTGACGCAGCGGAGTCTTGGCCAGGTGAGACTGAGGGAGCTGCCAGAGTGGCTGGCCTGTAAAACCCCCAGCCATCCAAGAGATGTGGTGGAAATGGTGCAAAGAGGTGAGTAACACACTCACCTTACACACATGCAAATATATCATGTATCACTCAGGAAACACACCAGACTGCTGGCTTCCTTAAGTATTTCTGAAGTTTAACATGTATGTTTTTCCTTTTCCATCAGGCTGGCAGTGGTATTACAGGAGGTACATTGATGTGAAGAAAGGTGGTGTAGGTGGAGTGGGCATGTTGTTAGCAGGATACTGTGTGCTCAGCTACATCTGGAGATACCCTCACCTCAGTAAGTGTGTGGATTATTCTCAGTGTTGCTTTGTGTAACGGGCTGCAGAGAGTTGGAGATAACTGATCATGTCTGTATTCTTTCCAGAGCATGATCGATGGAGGAAGTACCACTAATGTGAAGGTGAAGACGCTTGGACAAGCTTAACTGTGTGTGAGGGAAACAGCAGCTCGAAGCATCTGTTCTGTTAATAATATATAATTAATCCAGATCCAAAGGTTTACACAGGATTTGTGTCTGACAAGTTGGTACTGGTTTCTCGTCATCATGGTAGCGCTTCCTGTCAGCCCATTTGGTTTCTGTCTATGACTCTCATATCTGTCCGTTAAAAATGAAACCACAGCAAGCAGCTGGTTAGCTTAGCTTAGCATAAAGACTGGAAACAGAGGGAAACAGCTAGTTTGGCTCTGTTTAAATGCAGACAAAATCCATCAACCAGCACCTTTTAAAGCCTTATATCATGTTTATTTGTATAGAAATAAGGTTGAAAAAAAGACAATTTGCCTTTTTAAGGTGATACAGCAACTGAGGCTAAACAATTTATTTAAATTAAATTGAAATGACAATATGGCCCACTGCTGTTTTCAAATAGCAGGAGACCTCATATTTATTAAAGGCAACATGTGTGTCAGATTACCATTTGACATTGGGACTTTATTGTTGTCTCGTTTGAGGACATTGGGACTTTATTGTTGTCTCGTTTGAAGACATTGGGACTTTATTATCGTCTCGTTTGAGGACATTGGGACTTTATTATCGTCTCGTTTGAGGACATTGGGACTTTATTATCGTCGCGTTTGAGGACATTGGGACTTTATTGTTGTCTCGTTTGAGGACATTGGGACTTTATTATCGTCGCGTTTGTGGGAGGAAGCTGGAGCACCTGGAGAAAACCCACACTGACACAGGCAGAACATGCAAACTCCACACAGAAGGGCACTCCCAGGAAATCTCTTGCTGTGAGGCGACAATGCTAACCACTGCACAAATGTGCTGCCAGTATTGCCTACTGCAGTTTTCAAATGGCAGGCACAATATTGTTAAAAGGTGGCATGTGTTTAAATACCATTTAAAACGAATATTTTTGTGCTGAAGAAGTGGCCTCGACACATGGCAAAGTGTCACTTTTTTACACCCTTTTAGTCTGGATTAAACAAAAGAGACATAATATGTTAATCAGTGAGCTGTAAAGTTGCTGGTAGGTGGATTTTCTTACCTTTGGACAAACCAGATTCACTGTTTGCTCCTGTTTCCAGTCTTCATGCTAAGCTCAGCCAACCAGCTGCTGGCAGTGGCCTTATATTAAATGGGCAGTTATCATAGTGTGGTGTGTTTAACTCTTTGCCTGAAGGTGAATAAGTGAATTTTACAAAATGTCAAACTATTCCTTTAACAAATGGAAAAGTTGTGGATCTGATACCAGTAGTTTTATTCTCAACTGACTTGCTCCTGCGTAGAGCATCTGAAGTGAAAGCCTGTGAGCAGTACACTGAAGCATATTATTTATTCACATATCTATGTTTATATTTTGTAGTTTGCTTTGTATTTTATTTTAGATTAAGAAGGGAAAATGTTCACTAGAGACATGCTGAAAATGAGTTTCTATGTGGAGTCCCACTGTGTGTTTCCAAAGGGCTCCACTAGGTGTCACTGTTGTGCTGTGCTACCAAATCCAGAGGGGCTGGGCAGTCAAATGTTTGCTATGCAGAGTTTTCTGAGCTCCTTTGTGCAGAGGCATTGGTGCTGGGGTCCATGAGGGGATTAAAGGGAACTAACAGATTTTTAACTTGATTAAAATACTTGATTACTCTGGCAGCCCAGACACAGAGAAACATGAAATCCAAAATATCCTGACTCCAGTCTCCGTGAAGAGATCATATCTGTGCAGCAGAGGGTTACAGATCCGTTTTTCTTTTGCAAATGCTTTCTCCCTGTCACATGATGTTATTATGCATGCCTAGTCTGTCAGTGCCAGTATGTGAACACTCACAGAATAGCAATGGAGGGACGCTGAAGGAGCTTTCTCATCCGGACCGGACCAGTTTGTCATTGTATTCAAAATGAATTTATTGTTGACTTCTCCTCGCCGCTGTAGTGAACACACATTAGCTACAAATGAAGAAATGACAGTATTTTTGTAATGACTTTTTTCCTGATGCCGCCTTGTAGCCAACACAATAAAAAATAATTTCCATTTTCTCGTTTTTTTTAACATTCTTTTTTTTTTTCTCCATACAAAAATTATAAATATTTTGTTTCACTTTTCATTTTTTGTACAAAACAACAAACTATACAAATCAAGTGAGACAAAACAACAGTGAAAATGGAGGCAGAAAGAAAAAAGAAAAACATCTCTGCACTGGAAACAGGGGAGAAAAAGCACAGTATGTTCCTACCAGGCCCTCAGACACTGATATGCATCCAGATAACACAACGTTTTGCCACCACTGAACACATCCCCACTTTGTGCGAGTCTGAAGCGAATGTTCTCGTGGATATAAGTGCTATAGAGGCACAAAGTCTTGCAGCGACCACTCGAAGGACCCTTACATGTCATTAGAGTTTCCTCAGTGTGCACTGGTAGAGAGGCAGAGATACAGGCGGGCTGCAGTGGCCACTGGCACTCAAACACAAAAGAAGACAGATGTGTTCTCTATCACCACCACATTAAAGGCCTTCAGTCTGCCACTGTAGCATGTTTCACAGATGTGTACAGGAGGAAGGTGATGCTGTCTAGAATCAGCAGTGTTTAATCTAAGCTTTGGTCCTGTGTTGGATTTGGCAGAAATCAGCCTTTGATAGTGCAGATTTAAAACACATACATGGCCAATGTTGCGGGATAACTCTTTACAGGGCTGGGCAATACATTCATAGTATACTGGTACGTTGATATGAGGCAAGATATCGTCCTAGATTTTGGATGTAGTTTTCTGAACTCACCAGATTGTTCTATTATTTGTCTTTACCCACTTCAAGGTCATTCACGCGGCCTTTATGTACAAAAAAAGATGTCTGTTTGAAACGTTGTACTTCCATGCGTCCATTATCTTGGCATAGATACAGCCGACAGATGGCTGTAGAGTCAAAAATATCTAACAACAAACAAGGCGACGGTGGTAGAGGTCTTAATAATGTACCTTTTAATGGAGGCAGCGGCGTAGACGGTGGTGGTCTTCGTAGCCTTTAAATACAAAGCAACATGCGGACAGAGAATTCTTTTCTCTGTATAACCAATTCATTCGGTTCCACCACTTTGTCTTTGTCATCTTCTACAATGGTATCTTGCTTGAACTACGCTACACTGCCCCCCGATCTTTGATGGTACTGCTTCGTTTTGTCCATGTTCGGAAGCTTTCAGAAAACGTGCATGAATACAAACAGAGGACTCCATCTGTGTCCATATACAAATCTAACGTTGAGCATAAATGAGCCCCTATGCTGCGTTCACGATGTAATCAGACGGAGTGTAGATGGGAGATGGAAAACACCTTTAAAATGGCATGAGAAAACAAACCAACAGTCCAGACAAATAGCAGGACGGTTGCTTGACGGTTGACGATATTTTGTGATCCTGATGCCGTATTGTTTCAAATAATCTAATTAAAAATCCATCCATTCATCCGTTTTCAACCATTTATCCTAAGCTGGGTCGCGGGGTTAACAGGCCGAGCAAAGTATTCCAGACATCCGTCTCCACAGCAACACTTTCCAGCTCCTCCTGGGGGACCCCAAGGCGTTCCCAGGCCAGACGAGATATGTAATCCCTCCAGCATGTTCTGGGTCTGCCCCGGGGCCTCCTACCAGTGGGACGTGCCCAGAACACCTCTAACGGGAGGCGCCCAGGAGGCATGCTGATCAGATGCCCGAACCACCTCAACAGGACCCTTTCGACGCGAAGAAGCAGCGGCTCTACTCCGAGCTCCCTCCGGATGTTTTTGAATATATTAAATAAAATCATTTCAGGTTTATTATTTATGTCAATTTTCTAGTAAAGTCCAATAATTATCCTGGTTGCCCGTGTTTGGCCATGTGTGAGGGAGCTAGTTGTAAATTCTGTCGTGGAGGACAGCAAAAAGTTGAAATATTTTATTTTTTAAAGGCAAATCGGTCTACCTTTACATTGCCTCACTTAATTTTTAGTGTCCTGCTCTTGTCCACTAAACTGGTATTTGATTTGCTGTCTCCCGTGATTGCAGCAATAGTCATTAAATCCACATTACTGATCAATAGTTTATCAAAAATCTCGATATTGGGGTATTTTGTACAAAATATCGCGATCTTACAATTTCTCCATACTGCCCAGCCCTAATTTTTTATCATGGTGAAATATCACAGTAAGTTTTGTCTCTAAAAGACTAAAAGCAAACTCAACAATACTCCGATACAACCAGAACACAGTGGGAGCTTCAGGGGAAACAGCTTCAGAGGAAGCACTGCAGAGCTGTTGTCACCGGCACAAAGACATAAAGATCTGACGCTGATTCTGGACAAAGCCACACACTCTCCTATTTTGAGTTTTGGTTGCGCTGCTGAGAGGGAAAAAGAGGAAACGTGTGAACAGAAACACTGCAAAGTGAGAAAAACATCCCGGGGGACTGAAGTAAGCGAACACTTGAGGACACAGAGTATGGCGACCAAACAACCAAACTACATAAAACAGAGCAGTGTGCATGTATGCAGATTAACACACACACTGGTCGACATGTCGAGGTGGTAAAGCATAGACAGCCTGATATGATCAATATATAATTATATATGCAGAAGGCAGACCAACATACGTACAATCAGCGACCCTCCAGGATCATTTAAACTATAGACGATATTGTAATCTTCACAGAGCTGGGGAACACGTTACAACAAACAAAAACAGTCGTCTTTTTTAATGTCATTTCTAAAAAACAAATGAGGAAATAAAAATCTAAATAAAAAAAAGGATCATACTGTAACATATCTTCCTCAATCTGAGGACTAAGCTCCCCTTGACACAAACACACTGTGAAATGATAGAAGTGGTTGAGTATTCGTCCTGTGTCTGTGTGTGTGTCGGGGCTTGCATACCTTTAAGGTACAAAAGAAAAAACGCCAAAGAAAATGTGACTTGAGCACAAGAAGAAAAAAGCATTGCAGAGTACGGTAACACTACTGTATGTCTGTGTGACAAGTTTGACTGGTTTCTAGTGTGAGTAAGAGGTTATCCTTGTTGCAGGCAGCTGAAAGCAGGCGAATAGATTTTGGTTCTGTTCCAAATATTCACATTCGGTTTAGCCTAGCGTACACTGCATGTCAACAAGAGCCACGTGTTCGGACAGTTCCTGAAATGAGCGACAGTACGTTTAGTGCAATTCGTCTATGTGAATGTGTCTCTACGCCTCGGAATCTACTTAACACGTTGTACTAAAGCATGTGTGTGTGCGCGCTGTGCATGTTTGTAATTTAAGTCAGTGGATATTTTTGAATAGAGCTCCTTCATGTAAACACTTGAAAATAAAAACCTAGAATTAGGCACAGAGTCGTCGTTTTGTCTCTCCTCCCTGTTCTTCAGCATAGGTGGTGGGGGAAATTAACTGGCACTAAAGGACAGTTTGGATTTTTTGAGGTCGGGTTGTATGAGGCACTAATGCACAGTCAGTGTATTACACGCACCCAGTTTGGAGAAGCAGCCTGGAGTATCGACACAGAAGCTAAGCAAAGTACTTTGGACGAGGGCAGCAGCATAATGTATTTTAGCCACCGAAAAAATACTCTTACAGAATTTAAATGTACACTATATTTAGAGTTTTGTTCGCTTGACGTTTCTCTCAGACAGCCCATTCTGACGGGGAAGCCGTTAATAGCTTCAGTTGCCCATATATGCTCTTGTCAAAGCCGCCAGAATCCATTGACAAAAACAGTAATTTTGACTTGCTGAACACAGGAGCTGCTGGTCTACCGCTGCCTCCATCGTTTAGTTAGTTTGTGCATTTTAGGGCCACTATGAGGTCACTTCTTCACGCATCTCAGAAGCAAAAGAGGCATGATGGTCATGACATTTAACTCAACATCATCAGCCTCTAGTGTGACATAACATACGTGTCGGCAGTGTTTTATAAACAAGAAAAATAGCATAACATGGCACTAACAATTATTTACCATCCCTGTTTTATGGTGACTGATCTCGTCCTCCGCTTAAAGCATAAGGAGCTCCCAGATCATATTGTTTTTTCCAATTTGCATACATGTTCGGCCACTGTTTTTCTTCAAGTTAGCTGCTAACTGCTATCAGCTGGTATTTAAACATCACAGAGTGGGTTGCGCACATACCCTCAAAACGTCACACCTGTTCTGCCCTGCCAGCTGCCCCTTTTTACATAGACGTTGTCTTGGTGCTGCTACTACCTCCGCTACCAGCTTAAAGGCAAGCTCCATTCCTTGATCATAGCTTTTATACAGAACGGCGAGGCAACATAAGGGCGCAGTAGTTCCCCATTGAACAGGCAGTGTAACAGGACTAATGACACAATTAAAACTGACTAAGGCAGTGGTAGACCAGCAGTTTCTGTGTTCAACAGGTTAAAATGACTGTTATTGAAAATAGATTCTAGCTTTGTTGAAAGCAATGTAACAGCTTCAGTGTCCCATCGAATATTGGCGTCTGACAGCAAGGTAAAGAGGTGAAAATATTCTTAATATAGCGCACACTCAATGATATTGATTTTTTTTAGGTGGCTAAAGTACGTTTTGCTGCTGCCCCCATCCACAGAAGTACATTGCTTAGTTTCCATGTCAGACTCCAGCCTGCTTCTCTAAACTGGGGGCGTGCCCACCAACATCTACTGTTTGTGCTACACTGACTATGAATAAGGATCTCATCCAATCCCACTTCAAAAGATCCAAACTATCCCTTTAATAATTCCTGTGTGTGAAGAGAGGGACACTCTTATATTCAAGCTACTGAAATTACGGACCCTACCCCTTTAAAATAACTTTAAATTGAAAAGAACATGTTCCATCTGTGAGTCCGTTGCATTGCACACATTCCCGGATCTTTATAGGTAAGTTTAAGTGCCTGCATTCACCTGGCACCTTGATGGAGACTCTGGCTCCTGCGTCAGGCCTCAACCCCCGCCCCCCCCAAAAACTAAAACAAACTAAATACATGCTACATGGCCGGAGATGGTTTCACAAAGATAACAGACCTGAAAGAAGAGTTAGCCTCTCTTCACACTGGGTTGTGGGGGAATGCGACAAATATTACAACAGGAGAGTTTTACAACAAAAAAAAGAAGTTGAAACCATACATTAGGGATGATATCAGTCTTAACATTCCAAGATGCTGTTGACTGCCGCCTCCAGAGCAGAGTCTGTGTCGGGGTGAGGGGGTGAGGCAAGCTGCGGGGGGTATTGGGGCTGGATCGGGGGGGAGGACAGGTGGTGAGACACCTGGTAGTGCGTCTGTCCTCTTGACGATGCTGCGAAAGCTGAGGGGTTACCTTGGGGATAACTGTTGGCAGCGGTGAGGCTGTTGTTGCTGGCGCTGCTGGGCCCATAGTGTTGCTGGGATCTCTTGAGTTCCAGGACACTCTTGTTTTCTAAGAGTGGAGGGTGGAGTCTATCTGCTGCCCCTGGTACTGCAGCTCCACCTCCTCCCGGGTCTCCATACCCGGGCTGAGAGTCTGTCCTGTATGGCGGCTCTGTAGAGCCTCTGTCTGATGACTGATTCCAGCTACAGCTGGACGACGACTGAGAGGGGAGGGGTTCTTGGAAAAGTTTAGATTTCATCCCACAACAGAAGTCCTCCATGAAGGTGTCTGTAAGACAGAAGACGAGAGGAAGAGTTAAACAAATCATTCAGTGAGATTATTATTTGCTTTACAGGGGCTATATGTAGGATTTATTAACATCTAAGGGGGTGATCACACAGAAATGAGACGCTAGAGACACGGATGCTTCAAAGACGCTTGAAACGCTGGAAGCGCTTATTCAATGCGCGCTAGCTACTGGTGTCTGATGCTCTCGAAAAGTTGAAAATATTTTAACTTTTCAGCGTCTCCGCGCATCTAGAAACGCGCGTCTAAAAAGAAGTGTCTACAAAAACGCGTCTAAAAAGATGCCGGAAAAACGCCCGTTTGAAAAGACACTTGAACGCCGGTCAGACGCGCCGTATCATAGGAAAACAACTGTTTTACTGGCGTCGCGCTTCTAGCGTTTCATCTCTGTGTGATCGCCCCCTAACATGAAGATTGCAAATTGTGACCAGCTTAAACTTCTCCCGGTTAGAATTCCTTCAGTGTTAATTGGTCAGGAGGTTTTTACTGGGAGCTGAATTATCCGCAGAGGCTTCTCCCTCTCAGAAAACAAACCAGGTGATAAAAACCGGTAAAAACACTGGCGCTGGCTCTTTGCGGTGGGGCTAGTAACTGCAGTCGCCAAAGCGAAAATGCAAATGTCCCTATCTGGAGCCAGTGTTTGGTCTGTCTATTCTGGGCTACTGTGGAAACATGGCAGTGCAACATGGCGGACTCCATGGATAAGGACCCAGTCTCTAGGTGTTTCTCAGAGTCAAGGAAGGATCCTTAAATGGCTGAATTTTAAGGATGTTAAATCATCAAATCCCACTTACGAACTGTTCCAATGTCAAGGATCCTTCACATTCTACTGATGACAGAGTCCTTCTTTCAGAGAATTTTCAAGGATGCATTTGTGTATCCTCAGCAGGTATAAAGTACCCACAATTCTTCGTGCACGATTTGCTGGAAGTGAGCTTGGCAGGATTTAGATAAATATGTCACTTATTTGGATTAATATCTCCAGGAGTTTTTTATCATACAAGCTCAAAAAACCTTTGAATTTTTATAAGCTGTGGTCTCTTCTCACGGCAAACCGATATTTTCCCAAACTGTAGGGGGTCAGTAGATCAAAAACTTAAGTCTAAAGCATGGTTCCCCACCCATCCTAAGGGCCCTGTCTGATAATGTGACATCACTTTGGCTGTGCAGACACTTGCATTAAGTATAAACCAAGAATGATGCAAGGTTTCTGTGCGTAACAATTGTCATCTGATGATGGATTTTAAAAAAAACAACAACTTGGTTGCAAAGTCCTTAACTGTCTTTTTTTCTTTTTACCTGGATCCACAAGTACCATGCGTTTGTCTTGTGTCAGATTGCTGCGCTCCTCTTGGTTGAAGGTCCTGTCGATCATCACCATTTCTGACGACGGACTGGAACGCTGCAAGGAAGGGAGAGACAACCAGTTGGCCCTGTGCTTGTCATAACACGAAAACATGTTTGCATGCAGGTATCTGTGGGTGTGCGTGCCTACCTCAGCTTCCACCATTAGTAGCCGTCTGTATTTGTTGACCATGGCGTGGGTCCTCATCAGCACTTGGGCTGCAACTACCTCAAATTCTTCATCCACTGTAAAAACACAAAACTCTATTTGGATTCAGGTACTTAAATCCTGCAAACACTATTTTACTTTGGCAAATATATGCATAAACACACTATACTTCAGGTCTGCAGTTTTCTGCCTTTGCTGCAGATTTAGAGTAAAGCAAATAAATTCATGGCTCTACCCTGTGAGAACTCCTCCTGGCTGGGTGGAGCCCCCTGGAACACGTGGTAAGGGAGGAGTCTTTGCAGTGCATCATTGATTGAATTGAATCGACGCTGATCCGGGGTCTGAACTCCAGCGTGATCCTTCCTCAGCTGTTGTAAAATCCTAAAGAGATGACAGGAAAAAGAGACAAGCTCCGTCAATGGCTGACAACAAGTGAAAAAAAAGGTGAAATAATACAGTCAAAAACACAAATTCTCACATTTCTCCTCTTGTAAGTGGCGGAAGGGCCGGTCTCTTCTGAGCACTGACCTATAAAGAGAAAGTGTGCATAATACAGTTGTCATAATACCACCAATATCGTCCCTATCTATGGATAAGTACATCATACAACCTGAATTCAAATATTCCAAACTATCCCTTTAAATATACACCATATACATGAGTGCAAAACAAATAGGGTGCAGGATGAGTGATATACCTGTGAGTTCAGCTTTGAATCTTGAGTCATGGTTGTCATGGCTAAAAAGAGATCATACAAACAACAAGACAACCTCATTAAGTGCTGCTGACTTTAAATTTAAATACATCATACACCAAAAAAAAAATGAATCAGCCTGTGTTACCATGGATGCTGCTGAGCTGCACCTGTTTGAGGGCAGGTGATGAAGAATTCTGAAAAATTAAAATGAAAGTGATGTCAGTCAGATGGCAGCTTTCAGGAGAGAGAAAACAGGCGAAAACAAAGTGAAACTTGCGATGGTACCTGTCTGTAGTCTTGTTCCTGCGTCACAGTACCAGCTAAAGGGGACAGAGAAGTGCAATTCTGAGTTTGAGTCACTAGAAGGCGCTGAACAGGGCTAGCCGACACTTGGCCTTGACCGCCGATCCCCGCCGTCGCTGGGCCAACCAGAGTCAGCCGCCCCGGAGCGCATGATGTCTGTACGGGGGCGGGGTTCGCACATGAAACTCCGGTCCATGTTTGAGTTACTCCCCCTCCCACCTGACTCCTGTTGACTACTCCCTGATTCAATATTAGCTGGCCTCCTGGTTGTGCGGTGAAGTTCTGCCCTGCAACAATCTGCACCGCATTCTGACTGGTAATGAGGGTGTTTGAGTTGGGGTCGGCGGGGCCGTTGTGGATGGAGCTGGCCGGAGTGAGTGCCAAAGAGCTGGGCAGCAAGTACTGCCCAGGTGGTATATTTGTCTGGGCCTGTGCTTGTTGCTGCTCCAGGGGCGGCTGCACTACAATGGAGCCATTGGCTGTGTACTGTCCCCCAGGAGAAGCAGTGTTAGCGTTAACTACATTTGCAAGGGTGGTGGGAGTGGGCTGAAGACCAAGGCTGTAGACAGTCTGAGCCCCAGCTTGAAGAGGTTTAGGCTGAATGGGTCTGACAAGAGTCTGGGTCCCTCCCGGGCCTCTCTGGATGATGATGTTTTGAAGGGGGATGTTTTTGAAAGGCAAACCAACTTGGCCTTGGGTAGGGGCAAACACCTGCCCCCCTGCTGCTGTCCCTGCTGCAGTTACAGGCGCCCCCGCCCTCAGCACAAGCTGAGGAGTTCTCTCCAAGCTGCTCAGAGTCATCACGCCACCGCCGGCCCCAAACGAGCCCAACACCTGTATGTGCTGGGCGGAACCATTGGGCAGCTGAGACACCCCTTGCAGGAACTGGCCTGTGGGGAAAGCAGCTGTCGCCGTGGTCACCACACCCACTCCTCCGCCATAACCCCCAGAAACCAGCTGGGAGGGGAAGGGAACAGGAGCCTGCACCAGAGTGGGAGCAGGCTGGGAGTCTAGTAAGGCCTCCTGGGCCAGCGTCTGTTCCGTGATGTCAGCCTCCATGAGAGACTTCTGGAGGATGTCAAAGGGCTGGTCCTCTCCTCCAAGATCCACCCCTCCAGGGGAGTTCCCAGACCCCAATTCATCCTCGATAAATGAAAGGCTGCTGGAGAGCTGGAGGCCTGCCCCTGCTGAATCCTCGCCGAATTCACCCATTGTAGAGGAGCCATCCTTGAGGCCAGCGTTGGAGCCAGCCTGAAAGAAGCATTTAGAGAAAATGAGCGTGGAAAACAACAGTGTTTGCATGTGAACAGCATATTAGACAGACTTCCCTGTAGGTCCGTCTTATACAACTGTGAGGCTTTTTACAACCTGTGCAAAAAAGGAAACTACACCATTAACCTTTAATAATATAACTTTTATCTCCTCACAAAATGACACTTCCCCTTATTCAAATATTCCTACACTAACAAACTTCCTTTGCTGTTTAAGGTCCAGTGTGTAGGATTTAGGAAGATATACTTGCAGAAATGGAATATAACAACTATGTTGTCCTTTCTGTTTGTTCTGGAGAGGAAGAGAACTCTGTGGATAATTCGGCTCCTGGTTAAAACCTCCTGAGTGTGGTGGATCATGCATTATCAGACAAAGGAGGTGAGCACACATTAGCAGGTGCTGCTGTCTGTTACAAGCCAAACAGCATTGGAAAAACACTGATTTTTACCATGAAACTGCTTTATTCTGTGTTTTTACCAGTTTTAATCACTGGGCCTGTTTGTTTCGAAGAGGAAGAGAACTCTGCAGATAATTCAGCTCCCAGTAAAAACCGCCTTATCGTCAGAATCATGCATTATCAGAGAAAAAAGGTGAGCACACTTAAGCAGGCACTGGGCTAGCGGGCTGTCTGTGACAAGCCTAACAGCATTGGAAAAACACTGATTTTTAATGTTAAACTGCTTTATTCAATGGTTTTACCGGTTTAAATCACTGTGTCTGTTTGTTCTGGAGAAAAGGACATCTCTGCAGATAATTCGGCTTCCAGTAAAAACCTCCTGAACGCTAAACACCAAAGAAATCCTAACCGGGAGTTCATGCTTGGCACACAGGAGAAGTTAGGCTGGTTGCAATCTGCAATCCTCACCGCTAGATGCAACTAAATCCTACACACTGCTTCTTTATGAGTGTTGAATAGATTATCTCCATAAAAAGTGAATCATAACAATAGTATGATGGTCAAATTTTGTTATCAAGTCTGTTATGGTGGATCAAGCTTTACTCACGGTGTCACTAGAAAAGAAGGATCCATCTGACCCATAAGCTGCATTGTTTACATCATCCTCCTCAATCTGTAGAAACAAAACAGAGTTTAACAGAGAATCAGCAGAGTCTTTATGCATTAAAATGAAAATAACAATTCCGACACACTTGGTAAGGAATGACCGTAGATACATGCTGAAAGAGTCACTCACAGACTTGCTGTTGCTACCATGGAGATAGTCATTCAGTGCATCCACATCTCTGAAAAATAGATTTTTCACATTTAAAAATGGCTCAACTGGTCCAGAATAGAATAACAGAATATGCTTTGTAATAAATCTCTTGTGAATAAAATTATTAACTTCCCTAATTCAACAAAACAATAAATAAAAAGTTTGCAGAAGCTTTGGCCTTGATTTTTAAGAGGAACCCTTGTCATATTACCTAATTACTAAAGCAAAACTTCAGGACAAATGTAAAAATGTGTGTCCACACTGTGATTGGAAGTGAAGGTATGTCTATAATGTAAATACCAGTTTTATAAACGGGGCTTTTACCCTAAAATATCCAGAAGATGGCGATCGTCCTCATCATCCATGACACCTGAAAGAGTATTGGGATATTGGGACAGAATGAAGCAGGTGATCAGATGGCTAGTATGAATTTAACATTACATAATCCATGTTTTAATATGCATGAATCAATGACTAGTAGCTTCATTAATCATGACAATAAACGTCAGTGGATCACTTTGTTGTTACTCTGAGGTGGTGGTGTATGAGCTGTGAAGGCTTAGCATATGTATCATCATATTAAGGACGTCTCACTCACAGATTTTCCAGCAGGAAGCATGGATTCAGTCATTTAACACCCTTGGCTTCGTGGGCTGCAGGGTGAGAAACTACATTCAGTAATGACACAAAATTAAACGTGTGAAAAATACAAGGTGTGGGAGTGTTGCAGAGGACGGTGAGATAAAAAAGAAAAAGATGGGTATGAAATGAGGGGTGGAGAGGAAGAAGGAAGGGGGGGACAGATATGTTATTGAGTGCTATGGGAGATCTGTATAGGGCCGGATGGCCTTCATCCCCTCCTACAGATGTTTGTCTGTGACACATAAACTCCCACCCATTGCCCTCCTCTGCTGTCCCACATTGGTTGTCTGCACAGACTGAAAATGGCCATTAGAGTGTAAATAACTCCACCCTGCTCCATTTATACCTTGAATGGCTGTTGGAGTTTTACACAGAAAGAGCTATTGGCTTTATGTTGTGTCAGCCAGCTTAAGTATGCAGCTATCTTTGTGATACATTATAAAAGGGTGACAAAACCAAGCCCATGAGCACTAATCTGATCCAGCAGTTATGGGTTATGAGTGTTAGGATATCTATCAAGTTGTCTATTTAATTTATGTGGAGCATATGGTGAGGGAATATATGAGCTGTGAAGTCAAAACTGCTTTAGTCACTAAGTATTTGGTGTTTAAATGGTAGGTTGTGTTGTACAGTGTTGGAGAAATGTAAGCTGTGTTCCTGGGTAAGTGCAAAACGTCTCAACTGCAGTGCTACAAAATGGCTGTTACCATGCCATAGGCTGTCTTCACAACAGAGCCACGTTCAGCCTCCATCTTTAGTGCAGGGAGAACAAAGAACGACAGGGCTGCCGTACAAAACAGGCTCTGTAAACTGACTGTAATGTGACTTTTAAACACCAAGAAACCTGATTGAGTTCAGCATGTTACAGAGTATTGTCTTTTATTTAACATCTATAATACAACGACGACATTTTCTCGTCATGAGGGGGAATGCTAACACAGGCAGTGAGGCTCCTTTGTCACTTAGAAGTGGACACAATGCTGTAAAAAATGTAAGGAAGCAGTGTCGGCCATTACGAACAAAAAAACGGAAACCAAACTATTAACTTAGGAACGTTTTATTTCACAATAAAAAGCTTAAAATGCCGTTTATGTGTCGAATAAAACACAAAACAGTAAATTTAATAGTCGAACGACACCAACGAAAGCAATCGTTAGTTCGAACGCGTTACCAACGTTCAAAATGTAACTGTCAATTTCAAACGTTAGCTACATTTGGAAAAAAAAAAAAAAAAAAGACAACAGAGCTAAAGTGCCTTTGCTGTTAAAAATGGCCGTTTAAAGTAGCTCAAAGCAACTAGGTTTGCGGCTTTGTTGTCAGCTTTAATCACGGCCGTCGGATTAAAACCATCTTATCCGAGGAGTTTGGCCATTTTTGTGTATTTTAAAGCTATTTCGTAGTCTCCGCAGTCCGCCCTAGCATGCGTGCTTCGACGCAGACCAAGCTAGTCCCCGCTGTCGTCCTGCTACTGGTGCCGTATGTGCTACCGCCGGTTGGTTTAGTAAGCCAGCTAATGTACAGCTTGCAAGTTTTATTTCCAAAAATAGACTGAATCGACAGAATGATAATCGCATTCAAGCAGCACAAAACGCCCGTCGTCCAGCTCCAGCCTGCCTGTGGCTGGTCGTCGCTGACGTGATCTTTCTTTCTCTGTTGGGGAGGCTTTCATTTGTCCTCTATGTGGCTCATCTGCCAGCATGAAAAACGTCACATTTGTCTCCATATACCCGAACCGACGCGTTTCAACCGGGGGGATTCTGCGGCAGCCCGTGTTCTGGTCGGGTAGCGCTCCGGGCAGGACGCTCCGCGACATTTTAACGATAAACCCCGGCCTGTTCTGGTTAGCTAGCCGCGGTGTCGACGACGCCTTGTTTTGCAAACGTCGGGTGGAATTCGTCGAAAATGCCAGAGGACTAAAGCCGTGCCGCGCCATACATATTTATCCCGATTAGCACAACATAAAGACGACTCAAAGAGGCAAACCCTTTACTCCTGTCTCACTCCTCTTGAAACCCAATATCTCCATTTGGCAACTTTTAATTTGCTCCCCCCTCCTTCTCCTCCTCCTCCTTCTCCCTCTCCCACTCATATATTTTTCTCACTGTCCCTGTTCTGTCTCGGATAGATTTTTCTCTCCGCTCAAACTCTCTTCCCTCCCTGAAGGAAGGGAGGAAGGAGGTTGTGTGTGTTTTTTCCTTGAAATTTTTATCACAAAATTATAATACACTCAAAGGGAAACTCACCGTCATGAAAAAGCAGTGCCTTGTCAACGGGGTTTCCTCGCCATCACCGCACGGGTTGTTGGGGTAGTGCACAGAAACAAGGCAGCCCAAATCACCAGTCCACAACGGTACAATACGACTCTCAAAATATGAGTAGGAAATGCAAGAACAACCGCGTGTAATTAATATACACATATTTTTTTATATTAATATGAATTATGACGACATGTTTCACTGTCCTAATGAATAGCAGATAAATGTTATTAGTCTTAATCATTACCAACGGTAGAGGGCGGGCCTCTGGTGACAGTGCCACACCTTGCTGTTGCTCAGGTATGACCATAGTTACTGTAGATACAAGTGCTGCCTGGTTACCTGCGAATACACAGATCTTACACTCAGGTGATAATTATTATTGTACAGAAATGAATTTGTTGTGTTTTGAAGAGATCCCACTTACATTGCATTTTTTATTTAGTTTTTAAAAATGGTATTAATATTTTTATATCATTTTTTCCTGTGATATTCCACCACACACTGTATATAAATATATTATAAATATTAAATGTGACATTATGTAATACCATAATACATAAAATGGCAGGTTTTAAGTGTTATTCAAGAAAGAGTTAGAGATTTAAAAGGTTACTGAGTGCATGTCAAGGGTCAAGGATGACACGAAATGCTAATTTGAGGGTGGGGATTTTTTTTAAATTAATTCTTCTTCTCTACTTATTATTATTTATACATTAGCGTAATGCACATTCTGTTTTTTTTTAATTTTTCATTTCAATGTACATTTTTATTTTATTTTATTTTATTTTTGCTTCTGCCATAAACGAAAATATAGGCTACATAACACAAAAAAACATATATGTAAATAGTACCTGACACAAAAATTATGTATTAAATTGAGTATAAAAATAAAAACAATTTAACATAAAATCATGATAATAATAATGATAATTTGTTATATCTGCTTATCATAGTTCGAATTGTAGGCCAAATATTTTTAAAATACCAATAGACTATTTTTTAATTATTATCTATTTATTTATTCATTTATTTATTTTTGTACACATCTTAAAAGCTGTTCCACATCTTGGCTTCTACACACTAAAAAAAAATAAGATCCAAAGGAGCAATATCAATAAATTTTGACTATGCTTAGTTTATCTATAACACCTGTAAATATTCTGGTACCTCGCCATTTATGCACATACATAGGCCTACAATTACTTAATAATATTCTGCACTTAAATGGGAATTAAAGAAATGAAAATATTTTACATTTAAAAATATATTTTGTACAATATGTAAACAGCTTTATTAATGCTTATGGAGAACTAAAAATGCATGTGACAGACATTACATACTAAGCCAACTCTTTAATGTGCATTTATATCTACTAACAATGAAAAAAACCCGTTTGTATTAGGCAAGGCAGCTTTATTTTTATAGCACATTTTATACACAATTCAAAGTGCTTTACAGAGCAATAAAATATAAAACATGATAAAGGATACAGAAAGGAGTAAAGGAAAATAAGGGACATGAATTCCTACATTATTTAAAAAAAATTTAAAATATTTTATAAAAAAATATATTTTTTTAAATTTGTTTTACAAGTTTTGATTTAAAAAAAAAAAAAAAAAAAGCAAAAGGTGCAAAGATAAAAATGAGTTAAAAGTAGGCAGTGTATTAAAATATTTTGGACAAACACTTCAGCTATTACCAACAATTTTAATTAAATATTTTCATTTTGGTGGGTTAAATGTTAATAAAACCTAAATAGATTGATTATATTTGATTTTTAATTCATTTTTTTTAACTGCCATGACATGTCCGATACAGCAGGTGGCGGTAAGCAGCTTTAACTTTGGCTCGCAATAGCCACGAAGAAGAAAGTGTTCCGTTATCACTTCCGCAACATCTGACAGTGCAATAACATGGATACTATGGCCGAAGTGAGTCAGGAGAGCGGGTTTGCCGGTGAAAGCGGTGCAGCCAGGATCCAAGAGCGGCTCCAGAAGCGGCACCAGGCGAGAGCAGAGGACGCCGAGCGGAGGAGGGAGGCTAAAGAGAGCCGGTCTGTGGCGGAGGAGAAGGGCGAGTATTTCTCCAGCACCTTCAACACGGAGCGGGCGTCCATCGAGGAGCTGCTGTCCGGCTGCTCCGGAGCCGAGCGGGCTGTGGTGACTCAGAAACTGGAGGAGGCGACGGCCAGAACGCTCCAGCTGCAGAAGTTCCTGAACGACAGCTTGTTGTTTCTGACGCAGTACGAGCTGAGCAAAGCCCAGGCTGCTCTGCAGAAACTCCAGACCTCCCTCACTGAGATCAGAGAGGAGGCTCTGCCCAAGAAGAAGTTCACCTTCCGGGCTCGAACCAAGGCAGCAGATAAAGCTCCTGCACCTGTGTCAGACACACCTGATGCAGGCGCACCTGCAGATGCTGGTGGCACCGAGGTGGACGGAGCCGCAGCCCCAGAGCAGTGTGGCTTCTCCAACATGGACGACATGTCTCTGACAAAGACAGCTGAGGAGATCCAGCAACGAGACGTGCTGCTGACTCACCTGACCAACTGCAAGGTGCGTCTGTTCGGCTCCCCCAGCACGGTGCACCTGAAACACATCGACAGCTGCGAGATCCTGTGCGGACCTGTGTCCAGCTCAGTGTTCCTGGATCACTGTAGGAACAGCACCCTGGCCATCCCCTGTCAGCAGCTGCGGACCCACAACACCACGGACACACAGGTGTATCTGCACGTCACCAGCCGGGCCATCATAGAGGACTGTAGCGGGGTGAGCTTCGCCCCCTTCTCCTGGTCTTATCCCACCCTGGAGGAGGACTTCGCCGTGTCTGGCTTAGACCAGGAGCGGAACAACTGGAGCCAGGTGGATGACTTCAACTGGCTCGCTGCGGGGACGCCGTCCCCAAACTGGACTGTTATTCCAGAAGCAGACAGGAGAACCAAGTGGGACCCCTAGAATCAAACTTCTTATTCATTTTCCAAAGGAGCATGTGTTAGCCCAGATACACTCATGTAGTCTTGTTCATGTTAGTTCACAATCATCATTTGCGTCCATGAACAGCACTTACATTAATGTTTAGTGCAGCAGTTGTTGGCAGATGTAACTCAGAGCAGGGCAAATGAGCAGTTTGTATGATGAGATTAAAAATCCACCTGTTGTATCAGCCAAAATCACAGTGGGACTCGGCTGAGACGGTGTATCCACCTGTTTGCCAAATTTAAACAATAGTTTTGATTATCGCAGCTCATATTTCATTGCTTACACTTAGCAAACGGTTGAAACTAAAAAGCAAAATGCAAAAGTGAGTGATGACTGCACACAGAGAAAACTGGACTCTCCAAATTAACACTAATGCCTATTTGTTCCTGTGGTATCTCAAAATTGGTACATATGTTCAGCCAGTATTAGTTTATCACAGATATATTGGTATTGTATTTTCAGTTCAGAAATGTTAAATAAAACTGTGAAACGTCTTGTACGGAACATATCTTGCTCACAATTATTTAAAAATCAAATGTAAGGCATTCTCATCAAAACTCTTAGTTGAACCTGTGTGTTTGCCCTACATATACACTCAGTTGCCGGTTTATTAGGTACACCTAGCCAGAAGTCATGAAGGTTTTGATGGTAATTTGATGGCGATTCAGCTTTATCCTCCTGAGACCCTGTGTCCTCATAAGGACATCATATTATGGGTTTCCTGCACCTTATACTTAATTCTGTTTAACTTAGACCTGCTGTCCTTGTTCGCGGACACTTCTTTGTGCCATCTAGTGGTAGTCAGATCACAATACACTGATCCATGTAAAAACAAGATGGCAGCCATCTCTGCCAAGTGAGTCTGCAGCTGATCCTGACACAAAAGTGGACAAGGTCCAAACCCTGATCACATTTTATGGTTAAAAATTGTTTATTTATGATTCATAATGTTTGTAGTTTGATATGGCAACAAATTTGACCAATTTTAGCAACAGTAACAAGCTAAGACATTGTCAATTAGGAAGTATTCATTTGAGGACATTAGGACTTTATTGTCGTCTCATTTGAGGACATTGGGACTTTATTGTCGTCTCGTTTGAGGACATTGGGACTTTATTGTCGTCTCGTTTGAGGAGATTGGGACTTTATTGTTGTCTCGTTTGAGGACATTGGGACTTTATTGTCTTGTTTGAGGACATTGGGACTTTATTGTTGTCTCGTTTGAGGACATTGGGACTTTATTATTGTCTTGTTTGAGGACATTGGGACTTTATTGTTGTCTCGTTTGAGGACATTGGGACTTTATTATTGTCTTGTTTGAGGACATTGGGACTTCGTTTTTGTCTCGTTTGAGGACATTGGGACTTTATTATTGTCTCGTTTGAGGACATTGGGACTTTATTATTGTCTCGTTTGAGGACATTGGGACTTTATTATTGTCTTGTTTGAGGACATTGGGACTTTATTGTTGTCTCGTTTGAGGACATTGGGACTTTATTATTGTCTCGTTTGAGGACATTGGGACTTTATTGTTGTCTCGTTTGAGGACATTGGGACTTTATTATTGTCTCGTTTGAGGACATTGGGACTTTATTATTGTCTTGTTTGAGGACATTGGGACTTTGTTGTCTCGTTTGAGGATATTGGGACTTTATTATTGTCTTGTTTGAGGACATTGGGACTTCGTTTTTGTCTAGTTTGGGGACATTGGGACTTTATTATCGTCTCGTTTGAGGACATTGGGACTTTAATGTTGTCTCGTTTGAAGACATTGGGACTTTATTATCGTCTCGTTTGAGGAGATTGGGACTTTGTTTTTGTCTCGTTTGAGGACATTGGGACTTTATTATTGTCTCGTTTGAGGACATTGGGACTTTATTATCGTCTTGTTTGAGGACATTGGGACTTCGTTTTTGTCTTGTTTGGGGACACTGGGACTTTATTATCGTCTCGTTTGAGGACATTGGGACTTTATTATCGTCTCGTTTGAGGACATTGGGACTTTATTATCATTGACAATATTTTGTTTTTTATACGTATCAGGTCCTACTGATCCCAAATAACTAGGAGAAATTAAAAATGCGGACTAACGAAAGTTCGGGTCTCAGGAGGACATGGTCATTTTGGAGGTTGCAGTATATAGTGATTATACTGAGTTTTACATACTGTTAAGCTCCTGCTGATTCATTCTTACATATTCCAATGTCAAAAACAAATTTACTTCTGGTTGGAATAGAATATTTTAAGGTCAGAGGGTGAAACTGTTCTGCTAACGGCTTAGCCATTGTGTTATATTCACAAAAAGTACATGATCATTAATCTGCATCTGTACACAATAACTCAACCACCTGGACCTCAGAGCTGTCTGTCTATTAAAAGAAGAGAATGTGACTCACTGTAAGAACATGTAAAAGTTCTTTTCACTAACAAACGCTGGTATTTTTCTGCTTCCTGTTTCCTTTTGTTATTGATAATAACCCTGAAACCCATGGTATAATAATTAGTATCATTAAAAGCATCGTTCAGATCATTATTACATTCAACAGCTTTAAACCAGTTACACAATCAGTCTTCATTATACTGGATCTGAATACTTGTACAAAGGACAGATGATGACAGATGATGCAGCTGAAGACCTCCGACCCTGAACAGCACTGAAAGTCTTCAGTGGTGCTCCGATCCTCCAGCATGTAACTAAATCTAGTCTGTACTTTGTAAACAGGGACATTTAAAAGTGACTGCGGTTGAAATGAGGTGAAAATAAAGAGTCTTCCTGCTCAACATCATGTTTGTATCTGGTGTTTTATATCAATGATCATGATTCTTTTTTAATTTTCTTGTTAAATATAACCAGCCCATTTTCAAAACAAGACAAATTAATATAAAGCAGATCCAAACAACAAAAACAGTAAAAATACAAAACATACTAAAACTAGTAAAACTAAACTAAAACAGCAAAAAGTAAAGACAAAAAAATAGAATAAATGAAAGCATACTAAAACCAGTTAAACTAAAGTAAGACAAGAAAAAAGTTGAAAATAACAAATAAAAACATACTGAAACTAGTAAAACAAAACTAAAAAGTAAATAAAATAAATAAAAACATACTAAAACTTGTAAAACAAAACTAAAACAACAAAAAAGTAAAAAAAAATAAATACTAAAACTAGTAAAACAAAACTAAAACTAAAGTAAATAAAATAAATAAAAACATACT
>NC_065518.1:10838679-10853217 GCF_006386435.1 Epinephelus moara | reverse complement strand
AATAAACACGTAAAGTACGTAGAGAGGGCATGACTGATTGACAGGGTAGTGATCCAATCATGACAACGTCATTCTCAGCCTGCGCTCCTACCGGGTAATCGACATTATTTTTAAAATTAATTTATTAATTTTATATTCTAACCGAAAACATGATGTGAATAACACTCAAGTCATTCAAGTGATCATGTCTCAAGTCAAGTCAAGTCCCGAGTCTTTAACTTCCAAGTCCGAGTCAAGTCTCAAGTCTTTTATTTTTTGTCATCAAAACAGTGACTCGAGTCGACTCGAGTCCAAGTCACAATGACTCGAGTCCCCATCTCTGGTTTATGCTAATTGCTGATTACCGGGAGCGCGCTGTCACTTTACGATGGATTGGCATTCATGATCATACATACGTGTTTACGATCAAATCTGAGTTTCCCGCGGTGTTCCTGAATCCGGAGTAGGTTTTTAGTAGCATAGGCTTTTATGTGCAAATCTACACACAGATTTACTCACTTTTCATGAATGAGACCCACTGAAACTAGTAAAACTAAACTAAAACAACAAAAAAGTTTTTAAAAAGTGGCTGGATGAATGATGTAATAAAAGAGGGGACTGTGCCTTTAATGCTGTAATAGCATTTTGCAGAAACAACAAGCACTGAGCTTAGCTGCTGCTGTAAACAATGCTGCAGCTCTCATGTCGTCCACAGTGAAGTCTGAGGGAGTCAGAGGAGGCAGGTCAGGCAAGGACCACAGCACGCAACAACAAGACAATAATACAGGGCTGGCCCTAGACCTCTGGGGGCCCTGAACAGGATTTGGTTTGGGGGGAGCCTCATTGTAACCTATTCGCATGACACTAAACCAATGTGTGTGTTGTAAATAAAGCAAACATTATCCTCAACTCAACCCAACTCAATATATCCACAGACACCTCGTAGCTACACATTCTAGACCCAAAATAGTGATTTAGCCAACACAACAGTACAACTAAACACAAGACATGTCAGACAGTTATCTTTTCATTTACCTGAATTTGCATGATGGGCTCGACAATCGATTCACAGCAACATGATGTAACATTAGTGTGTTCTCGAGCCCTGATAGTGGACACAGGAAGTGGTACAAAATGTGAAATGGGTCATTCCAGCACCCACACTCTATGACGGATACATCATCTCACTCCTGTGTGCACGGTCTGACTGTCATAGAAAAGGACGGCTCTGTCAGCTTGCAGCTTTTATTATCGTTTTTATTTGATTTGATTTGATTTGATTTGATTTGATTTGATTTGATTTNCTCTATGACGGATACATCATCTCACTCCTGTGTGCACGGTCTGACTGTCATAGAAAAGGACGGCTCTGTCAGCTTGCAGCTTTTATTATCGTTTTTATTTGATTTGATTTGATTTGATTTGATTTACCATAGCATCATGGGAATGCTTGTTTTGTAGGGGACAGTAGCTTTAATTAATTTTTATTTTATTTTATTTTATTTTATTTTATTTTATTTTATTTTATTTTATTTACCATAGCATCATGCTTGTTTTGTAGGAGACTGTAGCTTTAATTATTTTTATGATATTTTATTTTATTTTATTTTATATATTTTTTATCACCATAGCATCATGAGTATGCTTGTTTTGTAGGGAACTGTAGCTTTAATTGTTTTATTTTATTTTATTTTATCACCACAGCATCAAGGAAGTGCTTGTTTTGTAGGGGACAGGAAATTACTTGGCCTGACTAAATTGTCAATATCATCTTTGAGTGCCTTGTTTTGTCTCTATTTGTTGGCAAATATGACACAAAAAAATCACTTTTAATTTGTTTTTTGTCTCTCGTTCATTAAAAAAAATCTTTTCTAGACCAAGGGCCCATCCCAACTGCTTATATCAGTTTATGTGTAGAGCTGGCTCTGCAATTAGAGCACTTAAATGCACTTATTAGCTTGTAAGATGAAGTTTGTTGTATGTTTATATTTATTGTTAGTTGGTTAGTGGCGTTATAAATGATTGATCCCATATTCAGTGATATTAGAGGGGTTGTTGTGTGAGCCTGAGAGCTCTGTTGTTTCTATGAATGGGTTAATGGGGCTTGATTAGCTCCACTGTGAAGACATCCGGTGTGTGTTGAACTTGTGGACCCCACCTGTGAATGAGCACATAGATGGTCTCTGTCAGGCTTCAGCTGATGCCATTACTGCTCCCCCGGCGTGTTCGATCACGGCGACCATGATGACCACGTGAACGCTCAAACCAATTATGGCCCCTGGCAGCGGCTTACGATCAGGCTCATCTTGTGTAGAGGGATTTCGGCAAATTGGATCAGGCTGCTTACAGGGGCTTAGCATGACGTACTGCAACTTTGAGTTTAATCATGAGGATCCTCGGCAATCCTCCACCTCTCCAAGAGAGCGGAACATCACGATTAGCCTCACCTGTGTGTTAACGAGGGAAAAAACGGTAAAAAGTTGGGGGAGATAACGCCTTGTGAAATTTAAGGTTTCTGTCACAATGGGAGAGGAGTTAACTTTGAAGAAATAACACTCCTGCGCTGCTCCCGGGTCCTCCTGGGTTCTTCACCTCTGCTGTTTTGCTGTGGGATGGATTACAGGCTGAGCTGACGGACCAGCCACAGGAGACCGTGATCGCAAAGAACCCCTTGGAGCTCCTGCCGATCATCATTTGACTCCCTTCTTCACAGGCGAGGACACATCACAGGTTGAACCATGGTGTTAATGTTGGTCAAGTTTGACCTGAAGAAGCGGGTAAAGCTCGCTCAGACAGTCTGGTTCATGTACTGGTTTGCCGTGATGGCCGGCGTGCTGGTCTTCAGCATGGGCCTTTTCTTTAAGATCGAGCTGCGAAAGCGCTCGGAACTTATGGACAACAACGAGAGCCACTTCTTGCCCAACCTGCTCATATTCATGGGCCTAATAGCCTGCGGCATCAACGCCTTCGGAGGCAAAGTGTGCTACGACTCCCTGGACCCTACCAAGTTCGTAAAGTGGAAGCCCATGTTGAAGGGCTTCCTGATGTTCTGCGTGGGCTTCAACGCCCTGCTGCTCGTCACAGCCCTGCTGTGTTTCCTGATGAGGATCCCCCTGCAGTTCACGCTGGCCGAGGGGCTGAGGAACGGCATGAAGTTCTACAAGGACACGGACACACCGGGACGCTGCTACATGAAGAGGACCCTGGACCTGATGCAGATGGAGTTTCGTTGCTGCGGAAATGACAACTTCAGAGATTGGTTTGAGATTCAGTGGGTTAGCAACCGCTACCTGGACTTCAGCGCAAAGGAAGTCAAAGAGTAAGTGACAAAAAAAAGTATGATAATCTCTTAAAAGGTAGAAGACTTGTGACAAAAAAAAGTATGATAATCTCTTAAAAGGTAGAAGACTTAGAGATGAATGTGTGGGGTGTCAGTGGCTTAGTGGTAGAGCAGGCGCCCCATGTACAAGGCTGTTGCCGCAGCGGCCCGGGTTCGACTCCAGCCTGTGGCCCTTTGCTGCATGTCACTCCCTCTCTCTCTCCCCCTTTCACGCTTGTCTGTCCTATCAATTAAAAAAAAAAAATCTTTTTAAAAAAAAAAAGAGATGAATGTGTGACGGCTTAAAGAGGTTGTCATTGAACCTGAAGGTATCAAGGTGGGGTCCTTTAGGGGTCGTCCATACAAAGTTACAGTTCAGTATAAGTGGATTTGAGGTGAAGGTAGGTCAGCAGGTGCATTATTCACTTTCATCCACTAAGGATTAGCATCACAGAAATGGTGACAGCAATGGGGATGTGGCACAGGGGGCTGTGAGGGCGGAGGAGGTTACCAGGCAGTTTTATGGATAACGCTGAGGAGGAGGGACCTGAGGAGGTGATTAGAAACAGAAAAAGAAACAAAAGGTCAAAAGGCCCGTATGGGATTAGAAGTTCATGTCCATTGATGTGTGGCCTCTTTGTGTCAACCTGCTCATATCTGCACTGATTTTTCAGCGACAGGCTCCAGTTAGGTTTGTGAGGACAATTGTGAAGGGGACAGTTTGGATCGTCGGCACACACAGCAGTTAGTGTTTAATCTCAAGGATTACAGCGTCCATGTCCTTCAAGAATCAGTGTCCAGTCCAATCAGCTGAGGAGCTGGCAACACTTCAAGGACGGCACTGCACAATAGAGCAATTTGTAGACGGGATTTTGAACTCAGTATAAACACCAGCTATCCGATTACAATAACACTGGACAGTAAAACTGATGTGGTGTCCCTGTGGGACATCTTTTGATGTCACATTTTCAGTTTCAAAGAGGCTTCTCTTTTAACCCAAATTTTAAATATCAGTACAGCCATCTTTCTGTCTTTCTCTGGAGCTGCGTTCATTGTCTTACAATAAAACCGCACACATATGCACATCTATATACATGCACACACATACAACAAATGTAATAACAATGATAGTGGATAGCATAAAATGAACTTTAAAAAAGACGGGTTAAAATAAAGTTTAAAAAAAGAAAAAAAGAATAGATGATATAATTGAGGTGGTCTATAAAAGGTTGCCAAATTTTGACATCCTTTATGACCCATGTGCTCATCTGTTGTCTCTGACACGTTGACATTCGAGTGCTGCTGCTATTCTGAACATGTTTGTCTCTATTTTATTGCGTTAACTTGAGGAGGCTGTGAAACCGAATTGCCCATTTGAGATAAATGCATTTGAACTGAACTGAACTATCAGATGTGAATGTTTTATTGTATTTTATTTATTTATTTATTTATTTACCATAGCATCATGGAAGTGCTTGTTTTGTAGGGGGCAGTAAATTACTTGGCCTGACTAAATTGTCAGTATCACCATCTCTGATTTCCTTGTTTTGTCTTTATTTGTGGGCAAAAATGACACAAAAAAATTCAGCTGGCGTGTTTGTTCAGTTCTTTGTTTCCAGTTAAGTAAAAACAACCCTCCCTCCCGCTGGTGGGCAGACACACGATACCATATTGTGTTTTTACTATGTTCAAATCCATAGTTTCTGGAACTGCCATGAAAGGTCTTTCTATCATTCTTGATAAGGCCTGAAAAATATTGCTCCAATAATTTGATATCCTCAGGCAACTCCAGAACATATTTATTTATTATTTATTTAACAGTGACAGTGCACAGCTACTTAGCTGCACCAGAGTTAGCTATAAGTTCATTTTCATCTGTCGTCCCTGGACAGGAAACAGAGAATCATTTCATCTCAATTTTCAACAATAGCAAGACAACACAACAAGAAGTCATCGCAACAATAACAACAGCAACAACAATACAACTACAACATTAAGATACCACAAGATTTAATGATGTTAGATCAAGTGTTTGAGTTCATCGTCCACATGAATTATCCTATCGACTTTTGGTTTAGACCTACAACCATCGTTCTAACTGATGTCTTAGTAAGTACTTTCCAGTACTTTCCTATTTAGTGTCGTATTTCCAGTATGTTCTGTAGCGTTGATCAAAGTCTGAACTGGGAGGTTATTTTGGGCTTAATGAGATGTTGATGTTTCCCGAAATCACTGATCCATATTGGACCTGCTCAGGTCTTACTGATCCTATCGTGTCTTTCCACTGACCTGCTACCATCCATCAATCACAGCGGTCGAGATCTGGGTCAAGCCCTTTAAAGTGAAATCTGACTTTTATTGTACTTGTTTGACGTGTAGAGGTGGTATCAGTGAGCACAGTCAGTTATGTTTTAATGGTGGTTCTTGACTGATGGTTGTACATCAGTGTTGCTCAGGGTTTACGCAGTATAAAAAGAGTAATAAACAAGTAGGACGATAGAAGCAATATAAACCACTTCATCTGCTCTGCAATAATGTGACCTGTGTCAAGCATCAAGTGTTTGATTTATGCTTAATATCTGTTGGAGAGATGTTGATTTACTGCTTAGTGTTGAGGAAACAATGTGTCCTGTTGTATTGGAGTGCATAATATCCTTAAGTAGAGCCTCTAAAACTTCCTCGTCCTGTGCTTATTAGCAGAGTGTGGTTCAATTTGATTGTATTCGCTAACTGAAAAGATAAAATCCAACAATAAACTGTAACAACCACTAATTATACTTCAAGTAATTTTAGCTCACACAGGCTGCAAATATAGTCCATGACCTTTAAGCTTAGCTCACTTTCACCTCCCACCCATCATAACGTGTCACTCTGCCTCATCCTCTTATCTCAGCCGCATCGGGAGCAACGTGGATGGCCAGTATCTGATGGACGGAGTCCCGTTCAGCTGCTGTAACCCCAGCTCCCCCAGACCCTGCATCCAGCACCAGATGACCAACAACACTGCCCACTACAGCTACGACCACTACACAGAGGAGCTCAACGTGTGGAAGCGCGGCTGCCGCGACGCCATGCTGTCCTACTACGGAGGCATGATGAACACCATCGGAGCGCTGGTGGTGCTGGTCACTATGCTGGAGGTCAGGGCCGCCGATGCATCAACACAAATATTCACGCAAATGTGATCATTTTCCATCTTACGTTGAAGAGTTTGGTTAAAAAGTAATGTTAACTCAATTATGTCAAATTTCAGTAGAATACCGGCACCATCATTTAACTGGTTTCCATGTTATGACTTGATTGAATGGGCATGATCACCGGTTATCGGCCTCACAGATTTAAAGAGGTTTAAAGGGGCCTGCTGCACCTACAATAAGGTCGCAGTCGTTGTTATTATGAGGGGAGCAAAGGAGGAAGTCAGATTTCGTTATAACAGCGATAAACAAAACAGGACTTTCACCCAGGAGACTGGGGTTTGTGTCCATTGTGAAACCAAAAATCAACATTGACTTATTTTAACTGACATAAGCAAGCAAGTCACATTATGTCACATCACGTTGCTCACGTTACATAACAAACATGCTTATTATAACCCACACCGTGATGTTTTTTCTAAATCTAACCACACAGTATCGGCGATGAGACCCAAATAATCTGCTCCCAATGGCATTGGGTGTTTAATGTGCTGATAACAGCTTTGGGAATGTTCCAGTAGGTGTAGCAGGCCCCTTCTAATCTGTTTCTATGAGGCTGACTGATAACGCCCATTCAATCGAGCGATAACAATCAAAATAGGCAACTGAGCCCACGGTCCTGCTGCACTATAATGGGGGTGGGGAACCAGATGTACATTTGCCAAACCAACCAGTTAGTTGAAGTATTTTTTCTTGTGAAAATGAAGTGTTTTAAAACACTTCAGATGAAGTATAAATATCACATGTGTGTCATTTGTTCGAGTATGTAAGTTTTCTAGTCAAAGTCTTTTGTGCCTCATATGGCTTGCAAAGCTGTAATGGGCTCATTATGCTCGGAGGCCTGAAGGCAGAAACATTGGTACTTAAGTTAAGCTCGAGTTGTAGTTGTTTTTTTCACAGTGTCCAAAAAGGGCAAAAATGGGCCCATATTACACCTGAAAACAAAGGTAAAATTTTTGGAAGTGTAATGCATTTGTCTGGGAAACAAAAATCTGTTCTTGTTGTTCTGAATAAACAAGATAATAGCTGTGTTAATATAGAAATACAGAGCAGAATTTTTCTTCCCAAGTGAATACATCACACTTCTGTAGAAGCAATTTAAAGCAATATTTTTGACTTTCCAAGAGAAAAGACTTTGGGGCTGAAGACTAACAGGTTGGTTTGGCAAAAAGCATGTTTGGTTAACTTCCCCACCTTCACTAAAAACAGCGCACAGCCGCTTCCTTGAGCTTTTCCGTGGAACCCTCCAGGACTGTCTCCCACTAAAACAGGGCTAACCATCACTTTACAATGAAACGTGACCCTTACAGAATTCGTGTTAAGACATGTAATACACATAGAAATACTCTTTGCGTAAGGAAGCTCACATGCATCCTTATGCGAGGATCATACACAAGTTTCCTCTTGTGTCAGTTACATAGTGGACTCATAGATGTATAACAATAACTAGATACCGGACCCAAACATGGGCCTGTTCAGTCCCATGGAATTGCTCACCTGGTGCATACGCCAAAAACAGTTTCTAGGTAAGATAACATGACATTTGTGCATGGACTAGCTAGGTAACTTAGCAATGTTCCAGCTAGTTAGCTAGTGTTTGTGACATATAACTTGTGAGACAATAGTAGTAGTAGTAGTAGTTCACTGAGCGGTTTCACACAGAACTTAATGGTACTATGACAAATGTTACTCTGTTATTTCAAAGTCATTCAGTCATAACGATAGATTTATAATAATATCTAGATACAGGACGCCAAGATGGCGCATGTTCATTCCAATGGAGCTGCTAGCCTGGTGCATACGCCAGAGGAAGTTTCTAGCGTCTGGGTTTACTTCTGGGGTATTCAGCCCACTGAATATGCTCAGAAGTGTTTCTCCCGCTGCCCTCACCCGTGAGTTCCCATTTAGCTCATGGACTTGACATTGTGATGATGTCACAGGTTTTTATGTTGCTGTTCTCGGCTCGAGGAAAGCTTGAGGAATATTAAACCTTCATGGATCAAACATTTATGATAAAAAGCTTCGTAACTCCGTTGCAGTTCGAGGTGGCCAATCAACAGTTTTACAGATTTTTTACAGGATTTATTCACTGCAATACCATGAGTGGCCACTGGGAAAAATTGGCAGTAAAGTGGGATTTATACTTGTACGCAAACTCTACGCCATAGCCTACGCACGTTGCCTACACCATTGTGAGCAGTTATATTTGTGCGGTGGTGTGTCTGTGTCACTCTGCAGTTACACCTCCAAAAGACTAGTCGGTCGCGGAGGTTTATGTGAAGTGCTGTAAAGTTTAGTTGATTCAAAACACACATTAAACACACATTAAACATGGCTTAATAGAGACAATTTCAAACACAAGTACACAAATCAGCTTCACTATAACTCACAGCATTCACAGACAAACACTTGTCTTTATCTGGACACATTTTCCCCACAAATACAACATGCTAACGTTATTAGCACAAGCCTATGGCATTTTACATTGTATAAATTAGCCTAGCAGCTAGCAAACATTTCCTAGTCTCATATGAAGCCAGGGACAACAGCAACATTTAACAAAGGTAATGTCACATAATGCGGCTCCATTACAACTCACAAGGTTCACTGACAAAACAACCGTCTTATACTAAACACGTTTTTCCAAACAAATATAACATGCTAACGTTATTAGCGCAAGCCTGTGGTATTTTACATTGTATAAATTAGCCTAGCGACAAGCGGAGATTTTTGTGGAGGCTTTATTGTCTTCACAATTTATTGTTTCTTATCTGTGAAATTAAAGTAAATAAAAGCTTCGTTTCCACTGAGGGAAATGGTTTCAGCTTACAGAAACTTGTGGTTACATTTCTGGGGAGGTGCACATCAGGCTACAGAGTAGTGTACGGTGTTGATTCAACGCAGAAATATAAATTCCACGTAAGGTTGAGCTGCTTTCCCGGGGGCCTGATTGGACCATGATTGGCTTACCAAACTATGATGTGACAAAGTGATCTTGAATTCAAAAGAAACGTTCATTGATGAAAGAGAGACCAACCTGCTAGTGTCAAACTTCTGCACAGTGAAGTCACATTAAGGAAACTCATGTATGAGTGGAGGAGGAGTCTGATGATACCGTAATATGTTCAGCTATCTTCTGATGAATTCAGAGAGGGCTCAGTGAAGCTGTTCTGTCAGGTGAGGACTCTGACCGCCCGGTAGCAGCAGTGAGGTGAAGAGCTCGTGTATAAACTTGCAAAGCCTTGACCCAGTTGGCACGTCCATCACCTCCCTCCTTTCCACTGCTGCATCCTCTTCTCAAACAACTCGATCCTCTTTGTCTACTTTGGGGTTACCCTGCAGCACCTTTGGCATGGACCCCAGTGCAGCTTACCTGCAGCATCTCACCTGCTACTTTCTACCTGAATGTTAATCCTATAGCAGCCAAATGGCATCTCGCCTCCCGTCAACTCTCCCCTGAGCTTCCACTGCCAACATCTGTTGTTGTTGTTGTTGTTGTTGTTGTTGTTAAGGTCCAAGAATCTGAGCACCACTACACAGAACAGCGTTCAGATAATTCCTCGAAGTCTGTCATAGTCGGTGTGTCCCTGCGTCACCTCGAGAGGACAGCGTCATTTAGATAACTTCTCCCAGAAATCCAGCAGACAAAGAGTTGCTCTAAAAACTTGGCAACACCGTTGAAGCTGATCTGACCCACAGTCGGAGGAATCCCTGATTTTAGAGCAGTTATGCAAGCGTCTTCATGCTGACACAGATAGTGGGCTCAGAGATGGAGTAATGGGTTAATCTATCAGGGAGGTGACGAGGATAGACCCACTTCCTGGAGCCTGAGCTCTCAGTCAGTCTTAAATTACTTCTTAACATTTCCAATCATAGAGTCGACATTTTTAGCCTGTAGATTGCTTCTAAAATAGATTTTTTTTTTTTTTTTAATTTAAGATTTTTTGGGGGGGGCTTTTTGCCTTTGATGGGCGGACGGTTTCAAGTGTGAGGGGACGGTATGCAAGGAGGGGCTGTTGGCTGGAACTGCTATTTTAAATTCTAAGACTTGAATTTTTGGATCTAAATTTGATTAAATTTGAGCAACCTTATTATTTTTATTTTATCTTATTTTATTTTATCTATTTTAGATTCTAAGACTTGAATTTTTTGGATCTAAATTTGATGAAATTTGAGCAACCTTATTTTTATTTTATTTTATTCTTGGACATTCTGAGTCTTGAATTTTTGGATCTAAATTTGATTAGATTTGAGCAACCTTATTATTTTTGTTTTATTTTATCTATTTTAAAATCTAAGACTTGAATTTTTCTTTATCTGAATTTGATTAAATTTGAGAAAACTTAATATTTTTTATTTTATTTTATTTTTTGAGATTCTGAGTCTTGAATTTTTGGATCTAAATTTGATTAAATTTGAACAACCTTATTTTTATTTTATTTTATCTTATTTAATTTTTATTTTGTTTTATTTTATTTTATTAGATTTTTGGATCTGAATTTGAATTTGAGCAACCTTAACTTTTGTTTTTAGAATTATCTGAACATTGACAAAAAAATATATTCAAATTGAGCTTTTGAATTGCATTTTTAGGAAATTTCATTTTTCCATCTCAAAGAGGTGAATTCCGACCAAATAAATTCAGGTGGTGTTTAAAATTCAGTCTTAAGTGACTGTTAAAATCTAAATACTTGTGTCTCTTATTTGCCTCCATATTACATTATTGCATCCTAGTTAGTGAAACATTGATAAACTGCATCTCCGACTTGCAGATTGTATGAAGTTATTTGTCCTTTTGAGTTTTCTTCATCTTCTGATCTTCTGTGTTACAAACAGGCCTATAAAACATGTCTGTAGTGACTGATACATGTTCCTGTCTGTCACAGGTTGCTGTGACCATCGGCCTGCAGTATGTCAACAGCTCCCTGTCCACCCTGGCTAACCCCGACGACCCGGAGAGCGAGAGCGAGGGCTGGATCCTGGAGAAGACAGTGAAGGAGACGTTCACCGACATCATGGACAAAATGAAGGCCATGGGCAAAGGCAGCAAGGTGGAGGAGGGGGGCGAGGCAGCGGTTGCCACGGTGAGCTGAGCTGTCCCCCTCTGCAAAAACTGACACCACTCCCACACCTGAGGAGGAGAGGAAGGGGACGTGTGTGATTACTACGTTTTTCTACCAACATTCATAATGTAGACACACACACACACACACACACACACACACACACACACACACACACACACACAAACACACACATATTTGGCTATGAACGCCTTTTAAACGGACTCCTTTCGAATGGACTCCTTACATTAATAATTCTAAACTGTGTATTCAAACATAGAGAAAGATAATGTGTAGGGTGAGTTATGTTTTTCATTTTTCATTTTTGGTTCTCCCCCAACCAAACAAATCTAAAACTTTTGCTCCACAGCTTTCTTCAAAAGAGAATTTTGGTTTCCAGCACTCGGTGGGGTTTGGATCTTGTCAACATTTGAAGTAAATGTGATATGTATTGATAAATGTCAGATGCTTTGCAATCACAAGTAAATATGTAATTTTTCCGTTGTATTGTTGGAGGTGCAGATGGAAGATATTTACAGCCCATGAAATGCAGTGTTTTATTTTTGTTAACCTGTCTATAGCACTTTGGCTTGTAGCTGATTCTTTACATAGACAAAGCAAACAAATTTAACCCCCACACTCAGCTGTTTTTATACTCCAGTCCACCTTTGTCCCCACTGACGACGGGATAAGCTCCTGAGATGGAGTAAAATCATCAATTGAATGAGTTGGTTTGAATCATGCATGAACGTTGAGGCACATGGTCGGAGAGTGAGGCGCAGGAACTGTGATGTGAGCCCTGGAGAGAGGCAGGGCCGACTCCAACCCCGTGGAGGACGACTGAAATTGGCAGCTAAATCTTGGCTCGTGACCCCTGTACTGTAATCTCAGGTCCTCTGTGGTGTTTCCCTCAAGCATTCAGTACCTGTATATTGACACACATGTATGTATATTCTAACCAACTGGGTTGCTGTCTTTGTACATAGTGTAGAAAACGATGACAAAAAAATTTAACTTTTTTAAAAAAAACAATGTAATTAAGCTAAATCTTTTATTTTAAATCCATGTAAAGTTTTTCCAATTTTTTTGTTTTTTTGGCTTTGTGAGTCTGTGTAGAAGAAGAGATTATGACGACTGTACAAAAACGAAATAAAGGATTTTAGAGATGTGATTCGACAGTGAAATGAGGACGTCTCGACCTTCAGTCACACAAACCTGAGATCAAGAGGCGAGGCATGCTGTGAGTGCCGCAGGGTTCCTGATTAAGTCAATAGGATGAGGGCAATTATGGCATTACTGCTTTCACATGGACATCGGATGACTCTTCACATGTCCAGCGTAAGGGCGGGGGGGAGGGGTTGCACCAGATGCATTCACAAACACTATAGTGCATGCACATGTGTTTGCAAGTGACTTATTGGTGAAATTATTGGTATTTCTTTGCCTTAAACCAGCTCTGAATGAGCTTTGACTTCTAAAGATGCACAAAACAAATCCTTTCGTCCCTTCAGCCTCATGTATCAATAAACAGCAACCACTTTCTGGAAACACAATCCACCACAAAACTGAGATCCACATATTCATGAGGAACGAGGACACCAAAGCCAGCATGGCTCAGTGAGAGCAGATGGGGGGCTGTGAAGAGTCAGCAGGAACGGTAAAGAGGCCAACTCCGCGCAGTATTTTTGTTGGACCCAAAGCACATAACCGGCGCTGAGCAGATAAGAAGCCTAATCGGCTTTAGATTAGCATGAGCCCCTCAGCCAGGTGAGCAGGTGATGTCCTGCTGCAGGACTCACGTCACGGAGACAGAGACACACAGAGACAGAGAGACAAACAGGAGAAAGTGTGCTGACCTGAGTGGGATGAAAATGAATGTTGAGGGACAAAACTCAGGCTGGATGGAAGAATTAATCAGATGCTTTACTTAAGTAAAAGTTCTGCATTAAAAAAGTAAAAGTTAAGTATTTTCAGGAAAATATATTTAAAGTATCAAATGTAAAAGTATTCATTATGCAGCAGAAAGGTTCCTGACAGTGTTATGACATGTGAACAGCATTTTAATGTAGTAACTGGTTGAGAAGGAGCTTACTGTGTCTATTTTATACCAATATTTATATATACTCCACTTTACAGAGGGAAATATTACACTATCTGCGCTACATTTATTTGACAGCTTTAGTTACTTTACAGATTCAGATTGTATCCTGTATTATTACAGATAAAGATGAGACTTTATTGATCCTTAAGTGAAATTTACAAGCTACCCAGTAGAGTAAAACTATAACTATAGTTACAACATTAAAGTGATGCACATCAGTGATTATAATCCAATAATATAATATAGCTACATTATTTGTGAAATGGGGCGGCATGGTGTTACAGTGGTTAGCATTGTCGCCTCACGGCAAGAGGGTTCCTGGTTCAAACCCTGGGGTGGGGGAGCCTCTCTGGGTACTCCAGTTTCCTCCAAAGACATGGAGGTTAATTGGTGACTCTAAATTGTCCGTAGGTGTGAATGGTTGTCTGTGGCCTGGTTCGAAACCCAGGGTGGGGGAGCCCTTCTGTGTTTGCATGTTCTCCCCGTTTCAGCATGGGTTTTCTCCAGGTACTCCGGCTTCCTCCCACAGTCCAAAGACATGCAGGTTAATTGGTGACTCTAAATTGTCCGTAGGTGTGAATGTGAGTGTGAATGGTTGTCTGTCTCCATGTGTCAGCCCTGTGATAGTCTGGTGACCTGTCCAGGGTGAACCCTGCCTCTCCCCCAATGTCAGCTGGGATAGGCTCCAGCCCCCCATGACCCTCAAGAGAATAAGTGGTTACAGAAAATGAATGAATGTCCAAAAAATGCCGTGAATTTTAAAGTGCAATTCTTCCCTCTGAAATGGCTGCTGGTGGTGTAATGGTGTGGGGGAGATTTTCTTAGTACCAACTGAGCATGGTTTAAACACCACAGCCTACCTGAGTATTGTTGCTGACCGTG